>NW_011888795.1:15434483-15456874 GCF_000151845.1 Pteropus vampyrus
GTGAGAATAGCTAACAGGCTATGGTGGAATATAAAGTCATTTCAAACAGTGTACCCAGGCTCCCTGAGGTGACACAACCCTCTGGTTAGCTATAGTGGCCATGGTGCCTGTAGTTAACACAGTTTTGCCCTTTGGAGCTCAGATATTTAGAAAGCTGCATGAAGCCTTTACTTCAAGCAATTTACAGTCATCATTGAACACTGCACAACTATGTGGCTGCCTTTGCTGCTGTTTCCAGCAGCTGCCATGCGGATGGGCATCTCCCTATCTTACATTCAGTAGAGCACTATTATGATAGTAAGAAACTTGGTTATTCTTTTACTTTTACAACTTTTTTTAACCAAAAGTTTGACTGTACTTCATTGTCCACTGACTGAATACTGATTGCCCAAGATAACTGTTAATTTCAGATACATTTAATCTATTTACCTACTGCCACTTTATTTGAATATCTCACAGTTGTTGAAAGCACATGGAACATGAGTAGTTTTCCTAATTTAAGATCATATATAGAGGTAAATGTTCTTTTGAAATAAAAAATATTACAATATTAAATATGTCCTTTGTGTAGAAGAGGATTCGTTGGCTGACAAAGCTCTACCTCTTTTTTTCTATAAGTTAAACACATGACAGGAATGATGACTATTTAGAAGTTTAAAGAAATGGCTTACCTCGTTCACAAATCAATAATAAGTCAGTTTCTTCCTAACATCTTGGAAGGACTTTGCCAGTATATGCTTTAGGTTAGAAAAAGGTTAAAACTTTCTCCCTTATTGTTCGTTCATTCATTTATTTATTTATCAATCAACAAGTTTTAAACACTGATGCAGTAGACTGGAACTATACTAGTCTCAGTCTGCAAAGAAAATAAAGACATGGTCTTTGCATTCAAGCATATCTTAATGTTCATGGAATAAATGGATGGATGAATGAATGAATGACTCTTTTCTCTTATTCTTTCTGGTAAATGGTATTTCTAATATTGAGAGAGAGAAAATATCAGATATTCCTTTAGGATAAATAGACAAGAGCTTCTAGAGAATGGTAGCAACTTCTATGTTGTTTCTCCACCTGAGCTTATACAACCACAAAATCAGAAAAATAATATTAATAATAATAATAATAACAACAGCAGGAAATATAAATGGTAGGAAGTCTTATAAGACAGAGACATGTACAAGAAAAACTTTTTTTTTAGGGCTGTATAATCCAACATTTAGAAAGTTGAGTTGTCACTTGTCCATCTGCTGCAAACTTCAAAATCTTACTTAGGATATATCCAAAGAGTAAAGCATTATCTTTGTGATTTTTGTGTTCTGACTTTTTTCTACTGTAACTAGAAGTAGGAGATGGTGTTTTTCAACTGTGTATGGGATTTATGCTATTATTAGGCAATTTGACTATGTACAATCCAATTCTTCTCAAATATTTTCTGAGGATGTCTTATGGGCAAGGAGCTCTACTATGTACTTTGGGGGATACAAAAATGGGCAAGGCAGGAAGCACAGTCAAGTAGCAGAAGTAAGAATGTATACAGGTACCCATGATACAAAAAAATGTGATACATGCTTTAAGAGAAGGAGAAAACACAAGCTGTTGCCACAGAGAAGAAAGGAGATATATTCCTGGGCTTATTAGAGTAGGATTTATGACAGAAAGAACATGGACCTTGAAATTGAGACTTTCTTGGGTTAATTAGTTAGAAATTAAACTGAAGACGATTTGAGGAAGGGTAAACCTTATTGTCAAAGATCACTTTTCTCTTTATTAATCAAACATTTATTGAGCACCAACAGTGCATAGTTGCAGTCTACAAGTAAGTTGCAATCCATCTGAGAAGATAGACTCTTACCTAATAAATACAATGAAATGTGACAAATTTAGTAAAGTGGCATGTACTGAGTATACTGGGAGCACAGAGAAAGAAGCAACTTATTCTGATTAAAGGAGATTACATTTGACTGGGGACTTTGGAAATAAATAAAAATTTTATGGTCAAAGTGAGAGAGAGAATGGCATTTCAGAGGGAACAGAGATCATATGCAAATTGTCCAAGGCAGTGTTTCTCATGTGATTCTTGAAACTCCTCTATGAGACTCAATTGGTATGTTTATGTGTACAGATTCCTGGTGCCACCCAAGCTCTACTGATTTATAATGTCTTTAAATAGAACCCAGAATTTTCCTTCTAAAAATATTTCTGAGCTTGATAAAGTTTGAAAATTGCTGATCCAAGGATGAAGTGATGTGACTCCTTTGGAGAATGAAAGTAGTTTGTCATAGCTCAAACTATATGTGCATGTATAATTATATATGTATAATTTGCAGTGTAGCAGGAGTTGTAAGCACACCCAAAGGAAAGAAGGAAAGAGGGAAGAGGATGCCCAGGGCTTGCCAGGAGATGGAGTGGGCAGGGTAGGTGGGTTAAATATGTCAGAGATAAAATTAGAAGAGTAATTGGTGCCAAGATACACAAACCATGAAGGGACTTCAATGCATCAACTTTGTTCCTCAGGTCGTGGGGAGCCGCTGAAGTTTTCTAAGTAGGTGAGTGACGTATATAGAATATCACACATGTAAAAATCCAAGAAATTTCCAGAGTTATCATCATCATGCCTTTCAAATGGTAGATATTTTATACCCAGTTGTTAAACTAATTGCTCTTTTTGCCCCTACAAATGTGTTTTTAGAAAGCATTTTAAAGATGATTCAAATTCAGTATCTTATTTGGATTTATTTCTTGTGCTTTTGGATATTACCAATAAACATATTGGAGATCTTCTCTGTAGCATGTATTTAATAATTGAAGAACTACCTGAATGTTTATAAGTTGTATCAGTTTGTGAATTTGATGAGGTGATTTTCAATTGCATGTGTGAGACAGAAATCTCAGATGGAGCAAATCGGCCTGTAAGTTGGCAGAGGGATCTATCTGGCATTGCAGTCTAGCTCTGTGAGCCTTTGACTCTCCAGTCATCTTTGTATGGGAGACATCTCACCCACACAAGGCTTAATCTCTGCATAACCGAAAGAGAGACAGTGACTCTGCAGAATTCTTAAGTCTGTGCTGGGGGCTGAAAAACCACCATAGGACTCTCTCAGTCCATCTTGGAGCCTTATCTCATGAAGTTATAAGTCTTCAGAGTATTCCTTGGGCCACTTTGATAGATTTTAAAAAATCTCATTCTCTGTTCCATCCCCCATTCCTAAAATAGAAAATGAAATAAGCATCTACTACCTTTCATGCAGCACAGCTAATGGCCAGTGCTCAGGCTTTTCTTTGACAAGTTGGCTACATATATGTCAGCCTGGCTACACAATGCTTGTTTAGCCAAAGTGAAGTGGATACTTTTGTGAGCCTGATACAGTATGAGTCTCTGTGCATACCCCTTACAGAAACCCTTGCCTTCTGATGAGAGTTGGTTCCAGGAGACACAGAGTGTGCATATGCCGTAAGCACACCTAAAGGACAGCAGGAGGAGGCTGCCCAGGGCTTACCAGAGGTGGAGCGAACGTTAAAATTTGCCAGGATAATCCACATCAATAACTGAGCTTTGATCTTAAGTGCAAACATTTGTTTCTCGCTATGGTCTCTGATGTGGCCATGAGAATGGCAGGCCAACCAACCGGCCTCTGTGAAGATGAAGAGGTTGAGCTCTGAGTGTGGCCCAGAAGCATTTCTGGCGAATCACCTTGAGTAATAAAAGGCTCATTTTACAATGCCTAGAATGTAACGAAAAACTAAATACTAGATATTTGAGGTATATAAATCTCTAATGATACGGCACAAACTTTTCAGTAAGTTTCTTCACCTTTGTAAAACCGTCAATATGTTAAGAGTGGCTTTAAATGATTTAAACTTCCCTAAATCTGTTTATGTGCAACAAAAATAAGTAAGAAAACAGGTGTAGAGATCATTTATGTATATATAGATCATGTTTTATGTATGGTATATTATATTCGTACATATGTATAAAATAAATTTGTGGTTCTTGTGTTCCGGATATTTTTTCTTTGTATCTCAAGAAGAAACCCTTTTCCAATTGTCCGGAGTCCTTGTGTGAAGTGGCAGAATTTGCTGTTCCCTCATGGCTAATGCCAATGCAACTTAGGCTTCGAGGGGACATTATTGCTGGGTAATCTTCAGGGGTAAGGAATTGAAGGAAGAATGAGGCTGGAATATGGAGGTCATGTTGAGAGCTGCTGTATTCCCAGGGGTGGTCTTAGTTGTGTTTCTTGGACAAAAGTCGCTCATGTATGAAAACACATGTGAAGGGGGCTTTTTTGCATCCAAATGAAGGTGGTGGGGAGGGGCTGGCAAATTGCTGCCACAGAAGCACCTTATACCTGAGCTGGCAAGGAGCTGCTGCCCTCTGGAGGCCATGCAGACCTGGAGGATGAGTCATTTCAGAAGTAACTGATGTCAAGATAGCACTTCTATAAATATTCCAAACTATTTGTGACCCTTGTGATGGAACTCCAGTAATGAACTGGAATCATTAAATTTCCTCTTCACTTTACATGTTGGAGATTAGAGATTAAATCTGATTTAGGAACTTAAATTTATTACCCAGATTTGTGGAATTCATACACACTACAAATATATATAACACAGTAACTTATTAAGAACATTTATGTGTTTAATACAATGATGACTCACAAAAAGCCAGCGGGATATTAGTCCCATCTTAAATTTGAGCAAAGAGAAACTCAGAGAAGTCAAGTGACTTTTCCTGGGTCACACTGGTAATAAGTACAAACCAAGATCGGGGACCCAGATTGTCTGATTCTAAATCCAGGGGTTTTTTTTTCCTACCACATGGAACTGATGGTAATAAAGCATATTACAGTAAATACAGTAATTTTAAATGTGAGAAGAAAAGTCTTTGTATTAGTAGCTCCTGTGCTTTATCAGAGTCATTTCAGATATTTCATATGGTCTCTGAAAGATAGGTGTGAATCTGAGAATGTTAGATTTGAAAGCAACCATAGGGATCATCTGCAAGTTTTCATGTTAGAGATGAAGAAATTGAAGTCCGGGTAGATGCAATGACTTGAGCAAGGCCAGTAAGCTGGTTACAAACAGAGCCACCACTGAAACCCAAATATCTTGTCTCCTAACTCAGGAGCCTTTGCATGTCACTGTGAAGTCTCCCACCACTGATGAGGTAGCACAAGGCACACTACAAAATCTTGTGTGTTGTTGAAAAACAACAACGACAATAATAACAAATAAAACCGCTGAGTGGGTCTATGAGAATGTTTATGGTTCTCTTCAGTAACCAAAAGACTTTTACAGTAAGATATTTTCATTCTTGAGGCTCACAATTATTTGTAAAACAGATACAACTACATAGCTGCTTGCTTTGCTAAAAAATGGCTGTGACGTTTGGATACTCTGTAGAAGTAGTGTGGTTTCTTCAGATCAGCGGGCTGAGCTGGCCAATTCTTGATTTATTTTACAGTAAAATGTAATGTTGATTTCGGATCTATCCTAATGCTTGTCAGATTGGGACACTTCAGAGAAAAGAACACAAAATTAGGAGACAAAACATCTGGAGTCAAATCCTGGTTGTGTCACTCACTCATCAGTGACTTTAGGCTAGTCGTTTACCATTTGAAGCTCCCATCCTCCCTTATCCGACAAATGCATATGACGTCATAGCTGCTCTGCCTACCTTACAAAGAATGTACACTATGTTATATATTGTAATGCATAGGAAAACACTTTGTGAATTCTAATTTTAATTGGGATTATTCAGAAATTCCATAATGTTATTTATTAGGGTGAATGGAAAAGATATAAGTTGGCCAGCTGAGCCTCTCTTCTAAGTTCAAAGCTCTGTGCTAAGGTGCTTTATACACACTGCATATAATTCTTGCAACAATCCTGGGAAGTAGGTGTCTTCACTTCAATTTTATAGACAGAATTTGAGAATAAGGTTATACAGTTGGCCACCAGGCCACTTGGTAAGAAAGAGTTGGGATTTAAATTCAATTTATTTTGACTCCTAGATCCCTGCTCTTGAGCAGCCTGTTGTCTCCTCTCTTAGAAGAATGCAGGGCCTGTGACATTATTCTCCTACAGGAAGAATAACGCATTAGTGAATGGCTGACATGATGGCCCAGATAGAGATGCTGTTTGCAGTGGCAGTGCCCCAGCTCAGTCAGGTCCATGCTCTGGACATTTTGATTTGCCACTACAGATTACGCCTGTGTTTTTCCACTGTTTTATCACAGAATCATCCCTTTTATAGCCCCTGTGAAATAAATCGAAGCGTAGTGTTTACAAAGACACTTCACTTGATCAGTCTGCTGTTGCAGCCTTTGAGTGCTTCGGCCCTGCAGACAACTCTTGTTTCAATGGCCCAAAGGAAAGAACCTTTTAAGAAGATCAAATGAGACACCTGAAAGGAAATCTGGTTTCTCAGTCCCATGTGCAGGACAAGTAGCTTTTATGTTTCGATTTAAATTTTGAGAATTGTTTGCCTCTTCAGACTCCAGGGAGCAGAAATAGATTTATATTGGAACCCTGCCTGGAGATGAAACTACATACTGCCAAGTTAACTTACTGTATTGTGGCTTGCCTGGTGATGTAAAAGTTAAAAAGACTTGGATTCCCATCCTGGCTATGCCACTCACAAGCTGTGTGACCTTGAAGAAGTGAATTAACCTCCCTGAACTTGTTTTGAACCTGTTTCCTCACCTATAAAATAAAGATTACAAGTCTATTGCAAGGTTAAAGGTTCAGTTTTCCAAGGTCACATAGCTTGTGCGTGGCATATGTATACACACACACACACACACACACACACACACACACACACACACACACACATATTTGAAGGGTATATTAAGAATTGAAAGAAAACAAAATAGCTTATCAGTTGATTCAAAGTAGGTTTCCCTGGATCTTTGGACAAGCAACAATAGTTATAGTTCTACAAATTAGTATGTGACCTTGGCTAAGTCATTTCATTTCCAAAGTTCTTGTCTCTTAATGGGAAAGAATGAAGAACTTGGACTAAAATTTTTCTAAAGTTTCTTCTAACTCAAATATCCTATGTGTCTATAACTGATTACTTGTAGCACTACGACCACAAGAATTTTGGTGCTTACTGCTTGAGATACTTGAAGGCAACACTTTCCAATGGCTCTGACATTTTTCTGACAATATTATATTGATAATTAAGAATACCTTAAATTGATTATCTGGATATGTGAATGAGTTCGCATATGGCCATGAACTTGCCTGACAACATATATATCTGTCTCACTGCAAGGTTGTATTCAGCTTGAGGGCAGGTATCTGTATCTCGCTCATCTTCATGACACACAACAGAATTCTTAACTCCCAGCAGTTGCTCAGTATGTATGAACTGATTGACTTTTCTGTTTTTTCACATGTATGGTTATCAAGCCTATAGATTTGCTTGGACTAATAAAGAAGTAGTTCTTGGCATTTTCCTAAATGTTTATATTTTTTAACTCTAATTTATGTGTTTTGGACTAACTTCCCAAGCATTAAAATGGGTAATATCATTGAATGGGCCACACTAAACACACACCTTTCCCATTCATATAGTCTCAGCAAGGGGTAAGCCTGACTATATTTTGGCAGGTGAGAAGTGGCTATCAGGTTTATATGACTACTTTTCCTCCTATCCTTTCTTCCCTGGCTCAAATTTCTTCAACACCTTCCTCTTTTCTACTGTATCAAATTTAATTACCACCTGGATTTCCTAACTCTTTATTTTGTATCAAATTGACCTCAAACTTTATTGGAAAGAGCACCTTCCAACATACTACATTTTCTTTTGTGCATATATAGTAAGGAAACACCGGTAAAAATTTAAAAACTATTTGGTTATTTTGAGGTTATCATTTCAATAATTGAAAACTACCTGATATTCTAGGGAGATTTGGAGAAATGACAGACTTGCCTTTTTTTTTTTCCCCCTTGAGAAAAATACCATTCAGGAAGCTTCCAGTGAGCCATCAGAGACAATAGTTAGAGTGATACAGGTTTCATTGAAATGGGCCCTGGTTATTTCTGTGAAATCCTCAAATTGAGCACAGATGGTAGTATTTAAGATACATACAGACCTTGTCATTAAAAAGAAGGCACTTGACAAAGTGTTTGTGGTCACCACGTTACACAATGTTCAATGAGGAGATAAAAGACATGCATGGACCATTAGCATTTGAGAAACTGAGCAAATATGTAGAGAAGAAAAAGAAAAATGTTGACTAGTGACATTAAGAGGAACTCTACTTTTTTCAAAAAGAAACCAAGAGATCTAAGATCAAAGAACGAACTATATTTTGATGTTAAATAATTCCTGGACTCATTCATTGAACAATTTTTTGAGCATTCACTTGACAGCATTCTAGCACAGTAGAAAACACTAAGATGAATAAGACAGAGTATCTGTTTTTGCAGTTAGGAGAACAAGAAAATAATATCCCTTTCTTCTCTTTTTATCTTTGGAACCAATTGAAAGTAAGACAAGTCATCCGGCAATCAAAATAGTAGCTTTATTACTGATAACACTGATTAGAGAACATGGACAAATGGACTTGATAAGTCTAGAGTTTTGGAAACCCACTCTAAGAAGAGTTTGGGTTGGCGGAGTAGACACACTTACTTAGAATTGTTATTATTCAACTTATCTTGCCTTCATAAGATTCATAGCACTTACTAATCAGATAAATTAATTCTTCATTCACTGAGTAAAAGAAGTAAGGAGCAATATGGAGTAAGACCCAAGTGTTAGATCAGTGGAAGTGGCCTCATGGAATTTTTCAGGTAAGGAGATTAAAGGTCTCCAACTAATATTCTCCAGCTTTTTTCTCCTAACTCATGGCTTAATCTCTAAATATATGGTAAAATGACAATATATTTGTCTCTCTTAGCAGAAGAGATCATCAGTGTAAGAGGGAAGCCCTGCTCCAACCTTTGTGATGTAACTCTTCTATTTCATTTTGGGTATCTGGTTCGACCTAAATCACAAATACAATTTCTCACTTTTTTCTTGTAGGTTCTAGACACACTGAGTCTTCATATGTTCTCAACATACTGTGCTTAATAACATCCCTGTGTCATTTCAGGTGTGTTTTCTTTTAGAAATGACCTCATTTTCTGCCTTCTCAGACAGGCAGCCTTTAAAAACCAGTTCAATTATTACTTTTTTGTGTGTGTAAAACTTTATTAGTTTTCTGAAAAGAGATACTTAGAACTTCTACTGAGTGCCCATAGTACTTTTTCCTACCTCCATTATAGCACTTATCGCTTGTTTCAAAATAAGAGAATATCTTCTTGTTCATTTTTCCATGGTGGGTCATGATGATGGCTTTGATTCTTTACCTCTCACTATATTTGTGTCCTTTACCATGTGACTTTAAGGGTCCTTTCACCAAGAAGCAGTTTATTCCCTAGCTGTTTGATTCTGAGTTTGGCTGTGCGACTCACTTTAGCAGTCATAACACAGAGTCTGGAAAAGTACTTGAGTATTTCTGGTTCTGCTCTTATGCTTCTTCTATTCCTTGAGAATATGTCTGGGATAGCCCCTTGGAGAATGAGAACATGTGGAACATGTCAGTTTGTTCCATCTCTACCAGCCAAAGCCAGTCTAGATCAGCCAACAGACAGCTAACCCCCAGACATGTGAGCAAGCCCAGCCAAATACAGATTAACTGCCTTTTTTGCGATCCAGAATATATCACTGACCTGCAGGTTTATTGTGTTAATAAATACATGCTTATTGCTTTATGCTACTGGGATTTTAGAGTGAAATGTCAGGTAAAATCTTTGTGGAAATAAATAACTTATACCTCTTTTGTTTCTTTCATGAGACTGCAAGTTTTCTGAGAGTAGGGACTAAGATTCATCTTTTTTCTTCCCTGATACCTAACATGGAAAAGATATGTTTGCTGAATGAAGATAACCTAGATAAATAAATGAGTAATATACACCCAAATTAGAGATTACACTCCAAAGTTGACTAAATTTGGCTTTAAAATGTAAATACATTTTTTATGGTTGTAGCCATTTAAAAAAATATTTTCCATAAGCTAACATTTATGATGTTTTTATAACATGTCAAGTTTGAAGAAGACTAAAAATAAAGAAGTGAGAGAAAACAAATTGGTGATGTAATGAAATGTCACTGTCAATCAGCTAGCTGACCATATGAAATAAAGAGTCCTCTTATGCAGTAATCCCCACTTTCAGATCAACCATGATCTGAAAAAAGATACCCAGCTACCATTTTCATCCTATCTAAATGGCTACGGTCTGACATTGAAATAGTTCAGGTTATTATTAAGGTAAGACCAAATATTTAATTTCTGCTTGCTTGTATACATTTTAACTAGCAACTCTGTGCTAGTTAAAGAAGCAGAATCAAGTGGTTTAATATTTGTCTTCTGGTCTCTTAGTGATGAGGTAGCTCAAATTGCTGAAAGTTGTGTTTTAGGGACAATTTATCAGTTTCTGAAAGAAGCTGAAATATAAATAAGGTATTAATTGGAAAGTTGAGTGAGTACTGTGAATAGGAACCAGTTCTGAAGAGTGGGTGCAGACAGTAAGCCAGGAGTTTGCAATGCCTTGCCATTTGAGGCTGTCCTTGGGTCACAGCTTTCTTTGAGTTCTCACATCCTATACTTGAATAACATGTCCATTCTGAACATGCTGTAAAAACATAGATACTACAGGTTTGGAGAAAATAATCAAGAAGGATCAGTTCCTTTAGGCAAACTCTTTTCCATTTGGCAAACACTGAATAAATGTTGTAAAATTAAGATACTTCTCGAGTTTCTTAAGAGGTGGAGGGGCAGGGGGAAGCCATTTTTGGTAAGCTGTTAAGAAATATAAATTAAGTAATTTACCTAATAAGTTTTTACCTGTCAACTGTTGTCATGCTGGCCTGAAATGTTCTTCTCTGACCAGTATGAACTTTTCAATACAGATATTGTTTTAAATGTCACTAGAAAGAAGCGCTGGTCCATTAAGGTCCTCAGCTGGGTCCTCGTGACTGCATTCTTGATTCCTGCCTAGTAGCTGGGACATTGCTGTGTGGCTTGACATTTTCTCAGTTTGTTTTTTCTCGTTCTTGGGTCATTTCATAGTGAGACAATACCTTTTACCTTAACCTGCTTGTCAGAACCATAAAGTGAATCCTGTGATTCTTATGGAAAAGATGTTTACTTCGAGATTTCGGTGGAGGACATTGAAAATGGTCATCACTTATTTGTGCTCAGAATAAGTTAAGACTGTTGGTTTTAGGTCTTGAGCTAGACAATGTCAAATATGAAGGCGGCCATCTGGGAAGAGACCTGGTATCACGAAGCATGAGTTTTAGGATAAGATAAATCTGCATTCTAATCTTCACTCTTCCATTTACTAATTGGAATCTTGGCTGGTTACATAGCCTAGCTGAGGCTCAGTTTCCTTATTTGTGAAAATGGGTTAATATAAGTATTATGGATTAGCACAAGTGAAACATATGTAGCAGGTTTTCAAAACACATTAGAGTTCTCTTATTCTCCAGTTCTTTTTGTTTCTTCATGTTCAGGTCATATAAGCTAGAGTAAATTAAATAAATCACTGGTCATAAATGAAGGAATGAAAGCCCAGAGCTCAGAATTAGTGTAGACCTGTTAATATAACTCTACATTGAACAGGACCATCTATGTACCTTAATCACAGTTCTAGGCCCTGACTATTGGGGTGCTGGGGTCAGATTAAAATCACTTGCTGAGAATGAAAGCCAGAGGTACTAACTCAGTAATCTCTTCAGACAGTTAAGCCTTGCACATCACTATGTTTGCCTCTTTAGGCTTAAGAAGTTAATGACATTCTTTAAAAAATGAGTTTTCAAATGCTTGACAATTTCACCTGAGCTGGATATATAATCTGCTCCACATTTGACTCATGAAATAGAAAATGCAGAAATGTAATATAGTGATTTAACCCCAGCTCTCTCAGAGAAATTTGCTAACACACACACACACACACACACACACACACACTTTAGATATTTACATTTGGAAAAACAATTCTATTTTTCAATCTGAGATAACTACTTTTAAATGTAAACTTTATTACCCATTCCATTTCCTGGAGCTCCAGAGATAGTGTTCAGGCAGATGGTAAAATCTGTGTGATTTGAAGGGTGAAATATGCCCATAGTGAAAGATGTGGAAAGGAGTTCTTACAGATGGAAGACAAAGGATTCTTCTCTTATCAAGTTTTGTAGGATGAGATGTTGATCTAATTTCTAGCTATTGTAGGTTATGAGACTACAAATTATATGACATGCTTTATTTTTTCTTCTTTCCTTCCCTCCGCCAAACTGTTGGCATGGGGTCAGGGAAGCCATCTCTGTGTTAACTGCCACCACCCGCTATCTATGAAGTCCCAAGCTGATCATCTCGCTCTCGCCCATCTGACTGTGGAGTGCTGTGAGACATGAGAGGTAGTAAGGCTGTAAGACCCGAATGAAGGCAGGAAAGGTCTGTTTGCAGAGGATTTTGGTCATATGTGCATTGCATCTAAATTCTTGGTTTAAATTGTAGGAGAAACAACAAGGGGTCAGTAAAAACCATGCAGAGAGAAGAATGAAGCTTACTGTCAAAGTATGAGTCTTTTCTACAATGGCACAGGTATGTGAAAGTGAATAAACTTTTAATTCCAGTATAAACTGATTCTTCCAGCAGAAATTCTCCTGGTACTAAGCAAGAGAGCCTCAGGAAAAGGATTTAGGACTGCAAAAGAAGCTCTCATATGCCATTTTATTCTCTCTGTTTTTATAGTTATGTCGCATTAACTTTAATGAGGCAAAATGTCTATCAAGCTTTAGATCTACATGAGAAGTTTTAAGGAGAATGATTATAGATTCAATTCGGAAAAGATACCTTAGATAGTTAAATCTTTTTCTTTCTTATTAAAGTTGACTTTTTAAAAATAGGAGCTTTTTATATTTTGTGCTATGTGACATAACCTAAAAAAACTTAGAAAATCCTGTGATAAAATTTTAAAGTGAAGTGTTTTGAGAAGTAAAAAGACTATGATGTGAGAAATCTTTTGACAAAAAGATGATAGGCAGGTAGACAGAAAAGACTTCTGCATGCTAGTTGAAGAAAAAACTACCCCCGAAATGATACATCATATAACAATGGCCTGGGATGAGTCATTTTCTTTTTATTACTTAGGTAAAATCTATTTAATGATTTTAACATTTATCCATTACATTTTTTTTCTGTTTAAAGTGTAATTCAAAACTCTATATCAAACCTTTGAAGGTTAAGGCAGGCATTTATTTTAAAATGAAAAAAGATTACAGATTTTCAACCATACAAGTCATAATATAGAAGAGATGTATAGTTGGAGACTTTCTGGGGAAATGTTTTTTTGTGCTATTACTCTTCTTGATGAAGGCATGTAATGATGATAAACCTCTATTTCTATCAGGGAAGGAAAGCATTTCAGAACAAATGTAAAAATTTTCTTTCAGGTAAAAGCAACCAGTTCTGTAATTTAATTCTATTCTAAGCCAATGTCTGGAATTTCAGTGAGAAGGTGAAAAAATCTCCATGGTGTTCAGTAAATTAGTTTTAAAATTTGCCTGTGGGGGATGAAAGGCACTTTCCCCTAAGGGAAGGTTTAAATCTAAACCTTTCTTACCATCTGACTTGGGTGAATTCGTGACAATAGAAATAGCATATTGAGAGAGAGAGTTTCAACTCTTCATTGACTCTTATGATATCAAGATTGCATTTAAAAAAAAACCTCCACAAAAAAATTGTTTATCTGTCATAATATTGTTCATTGAATTATATTACATTATTCAAATATCCATTTTTGCAAAAATACTTAGTCTCTTTCGATAATCTCATGGGATGTGCAAATTCATTGCCACTCAAATGTTATGAGCTGACAGGGAATTATGACTCAGAAACAATGATCTTCCGATCTGCGCTGGACAGCAGCACTTTTTTTTTTTATGATTGGAAGATTAAAACTTATAATATGAGCAATGGGGTTTGTAATTAAAACATGCTCAAGAATCTCAGAGTGTGTTAGGCTGATTAAATGTCCAGCCCATTATGTGGTAATAGTTTGGTATCTTGAGAGCTATAAGTTATACAAAAACAACAAAACTAGACGACCCCAGTTTCTGCTCAGAATGATTACCATGTTATACCAGTTAATAGAAACTCATCGCAGCCACTACCATTTATTGATAAGTTACTAACTACTAGGCATTCTGATAGGCTCATTTTTCTTACAGTACCTATAGATGAAAAAACAAAGGCTCAGAGATTTTTAGGAACTTACCCAAAGTCATGCAATTGAGTCAAGATTGAACCCAGGTCTATAGTTTTTCAAAATCTCGTGTTGTTTTACTATATCACTTTGCCTTTCAAACTAAGAGAAAAGATAACATAATATGGTTATTCTCAAACATCTCAAACAATAGTGATTAAAGTTCATTTCTCTTTTTTGTCATAGTCCAAATTGACATGCCAGGATCTGTACAGCAGCAGCTCCCTGGTTTTAGGGAGTCCGTCTCTTTCTATCACTAGGGTACCTTGTCTTTGTCCCTATGGTTCAAGAGGACTCATGACCATGTCTGCCTTCAGCTCATGAAAAGGGGCAGAGGAAAGAAGGAGAGGGGAGAGGGCATAGTGTTTCCCTCGAAGGATACAGTCACTTTTACTCATATGTCATTGACTTGAACTTACTCATGTGGTCATGCCTAGTTGCAAGGAAGATGGAAAATAAAGTTTTATCCTGAATAGCCATGAGACTAGATAAAACTAGGAGTTTCTATTATTATACAAAAAAAGGAAAGAACAGTTATTGGAAATAAATTTGAGACCATCACGGGGCCTTTTCATATAATGGAGTCAACCTATTTCATTTTAGTGAAGATTTTAAGTTCCAGAGAGACTGTGTAAATTAGCTGAGATTGTACATGAATAGGTGGCACAACAAGCCTAGACACCAGTTGTCCTGACCTCCAGCCCTGTGCTTTTTCTACTATATCAAATGAGCTTTATAGCTTCACTGCTGCTGGTGAAAAAAAAAAAAAAGCCAAATCGGACCAGTGAATTATGTTCATTAACACATAAAACATTCCCAAAGAATCCGAAAGATGATTTGTGCACCTCTTTTATGAGTTAATTTGAAATAATATATAACTATTTGTACATATTTGTATTTCTTTGAATGAAGATTTTTTTTTAAAGAATTTTTTAAAAAGCATTTCTGCATAGCTGTAGAACTGTAGTATGGAGAAATTTAGTGTGATTTTCTAATGGACAGTGACAGTGATTAAGTTCTGAAATTTATTATACTGTGCATTTCACTTGGATTGCCTGATGGATCATTGGAATTTAATTTTAATTAAAAATATGGTGCATCATTGCCTAATAATCTATGGTCTCACACTGCCATGCACTTTTTGGAAAGAATTTTGGAAAGCAAAATTGAAATTGTTTTTGGGTATTAAAATGTTTATGTATTCAACCCATGGGCCAATTTACAATTTAATTCTGATACTTTAAAGACCTATGCTTTGTGAGGATACTGATTAAGAAAAAAAATTGAATTTATTGTGACACATCATTGGCTAAGTGCGAAGCTGTCTCCAACCCCTAAAGGAGTGGTTGAATAGACAATAGATTGTGCACACATAATGAGCAAAAACAAAAACCAAGTGGAACAGAGGATTAACTGTTCCAGCTACTACATCAGCTCTCCACTATCATATGCTTTTATTCACTGAAGCCTCACTTGCTTGGTCTTGCCTGAATGTCTTACGTAAATGTTCAATACCAATAACAATATTTCCTGCATATACTGTGCTTTATGCCTTATAAAATGCTTCCCTTTATGAGATGTAATTTCATCTGAAAAACAATCCAGTGAGATAGATTGAGAGAGAAGCAATAATTCCCATTTGTACAGATAAGGAAATCAGTCATAAGAGAAATTATTGTGAGATGTTGATTGTCACAAAAGTAGTAAAAGAGAGAGTCATGTTTGATTATGAGTTTAATGTTTGCCTTTGATACAGGGTGTTTTCTGTATATAATTGTATGTTCCTGGGATAGAGGGCAAGTAGCAAAGTTGGAGTCACTCCATGACTGTGTGGAAATGAAAACAATATGCATTCTGGTAGTCTGATGCTTCACATAGCCAGACTTTTGGTTATACATGTGAGTTCTGTTTTTATTTTTAATATGACAATTTTTGATAATTTTAATCCTGGAAGGCTAGAGTATCCATGCTAAGTTTTAATTTTCTGCCCTTTCTTTCTGTCAGAATCTTTCTCTGTGCCCCAAACCCCTGCTATACTGCTGTTCCTTGTATTAATTTGTCTTTGCTTGGTTTAAGACCTCTGCTTTGTTATCCTATCCCCTCTTCAAAAGCTTGCCCATCATCAGGAGATATAGATGTAGATATAGATATAGATGTACATAGGCATAGATATAGACATAGATATTTGAATGCTTTGTTGACTACTGCTCTTCACTGGAAAGCCACAGTCTGTGTGGTCATGTGCCAATACAAGATTTTTCCTGTACTATATGGTAAAGAAGGAGGTAATTTGCCGTTTTTCCTTGGGTTCATTTATTTTGACCTCTCCGGAGGTCAAACAGCCATATCGATGAAACTAACTGAATTCTATTTCAAACCTTCTGAGGATGAATTTGCTAATACTTCTGGCTTCTCAGTGACTGGCACTGACATTACATTAACACTTTTGCCTCCAATACTTTTGCAAGATGAGTGCTTGCATAGACTTCAGCTTTGCTTTGGATCTTCTTGGTCCTCTTTTGAATGATATCTCAAGATTCTCTAAGTTTGGTTTGCTACTTGACTATAAGGCTCAAGGAGTAAGAACTGTTTATTAAGTTTTAGTTGTAGACTTGGACAAAATTACTAGTTTTCTATGCTCTCTATCCACATTTTTCTCCATTCTCATATCTTTTCAAGTATTAGGCAAAAAATTTTTTCATCTCTGCAGGCCAAGAACTTCTGTGGTACAGTCTACAATAGGTCGTACACTCACTTTGGAATTCAGCCTTCATTGGAGGGTCTTTAGCTTCCTCAAACTCTAAGGAGCTAACTGATTGCTTCCATATTTCCTCATTCGAGATTCCTGGTGCCCTGAAACTGCCCATAGATTTGCTGGTGACTTCACTCATTAACCTTTAGAGATAGCAGTCAGTGTTCTCCTCTCTGCTTTTCAACAGGAGGTGTTCAAAGACCTGAGCTTGGCTCATAAGGGGGCTTCCCAGGTCACAGCTGAGTTTCTGAAATTGGCATTCTGGTAAGACTTTTATGGTGGAAACATTAAAAACCATTATATAAGCAGAGAAGAAAGATCTCAGGGTGGTTGAAAATTTTTGCCATCTTCTTCAAACCACCCACTAAAGACTGACCATGTACTCAAGTCATAAACTAGAAACAAGAGTAATATTTTAGAGTTATATTGCTTATTTTTTGTATATATAAGGAACTACATCTGGATATTTTTAGATGTATCTATTTTTTGTGAGTATTCAGTTTTCTGTCTTTGTTCTGAATCTGCCAAAGAAGGAGCAACTTTGTTATCCCCTCTTCCCTCCCCCCAAAATAATTTGTTGATAATGTATGGTATAAGAGAAAGAGGTTATTATTAGAAGTTTCTTTCTTTGTAGTCAGCTATTTTAAGATTTTTTTCTAATTGTCAGTAAAAAGATTTTAAGAAATTTAGAAAGATAAGTCCTAAAATTTCATCAGAATGGTGACTATGAGTAAAAAGTATGACCTGAGGAGTAGCATACATTAAGAATTAGTTGTAGTGGGCTCTTACAAATAAAAACAAAAACTGTAACATAATATCAGCAAGAATTTTTATGTGCTATTATTAAAACAAAAGAAACCCCAAAATAACTTTGTTGTCTCCATAATGCACCACAAAATCATAAATATAGGGCTTTGTAGTAAAAGGTGACATAATTCTACCTTTTATTGTTTTAGTAAATTTATGGATAGAGAGCGGAAAGTCTTATAGAATTATTGCACATCTCTTGAAATTTAGTTCAATGATTTTTCCCTTTATTTCTCAGGACCCATCCTATATAATCAACTACTGTATTACACATCTCTCCAGACACTTTGCAAAATGTGGTCTAACAGTAGTGCACTATTTACTTCTAAAGATTCTAATTAAGCTTGAGAAAAAAACAAGCTTGAGAACTATAGAGCTTGCCTTCAAATCTGATTTTGGGGAAGTCACTTATTTTATCTCAGCTTTTGTTTCCTCATTTATAAAAACAGGGGATTGAATATAAATGCAGCAAGTCAAACTCTTTTCCTCAAAGTGTAGATGGGGAAAGCTGCTTTGGAGATGTCATGCATGCCTTACCACCTGCACTTAAAGGGACAAAGTGACTGTGTATGAGAAAGCTCAGTTTTGGGGCCTTGGAACAGTAGTGCAGAGATTTTAGTGTGTCCAAGAAGCTATTTTCTGGAGAACTTATTAAAAATTACATACTCCTGGGACCCACTATAGATATTTTGATTTGTGAGGTCTAGAGAAAAGTTTAGTAACTTGCAAATTCAGCAAGATGAGTCTGGTACAGATGATCCTGGGACCACGCTTCGGAAGCTACTGCCTTAAAGCTATACAATTAAGGATGGAACAGCTAAGTGCCCAAGAACTACCAGTTGATAAGATGTTGTCTCACAAGTTTCCAGAGCTCAGAAGATTTTCAGCTTAGTAGCTGGTCTAATTTATGCTGGATGTGCTTTTGGATGATTTCGCTCCAGGTCAAGGATACACTCTGAGGGGCTATATTATATCATCTAATTCTCATTAAGGACAAATACTCAGGTTTTTCCTTTTAGGATAATCATGGCCCTATCACTTCATAGTTTGTGATGTGAGGTAGCTAATCTTTAACTTCCCATGAAAGCCTTTTTTTCTTGTCTCTAAAATGGGGGTAGTGTCACAGTGTCATTACATAAATTTTCATAGTGTCACTACATAAGAACACATGAGATAATGTATACAAAGCAATGAGCAGAGTACCTGGAACATAGTAGTGTCGAGTAAATGTTACTATTGCTGTTAAAGGCAACAGATTACTTTGATTTAGTAATCAATTTTTAATACAATGTACCCTTAAATTTCCAATTTATTCTTTAAGTATCGATTATTTGTTTGCCACACGCAAAGCACTCTGATATAGTGGCATTGGGTTACATGCAAAGAAGAGGTAAATCTGAAGATGACCTCAAAGGGATGTGCAGAGTTGGGTAGGTCGACACCAACTAGGATAAGGGCATGGAAAGTCTGGGAAGAGAAAGGAAGAACTTAGCATGGCTTGATTCTAGAACTATCTAGCTTCAATTCTAAACTAAAGCTGATGAATCCTCTCAAGTCTAAATAAACCCTAGCCCAGGAGGGGCTACTGGGGAGTAGTTCATGTATAAATTTTTAAATTGTAATATGTATCATAATGTTATGATTTCCCCTGTGAAATGGGTGGATAATGCTTTTAAAATAAAATAAAATAAAATTGAGAACCGATCCTTTTCTTTTATTTATTTAAGACATTTATTAACCAAAATTTTAAACAATCAGTGGGAATAAAAGAGCAAAATACATTTTTAACAAGGGTGGACAATGTTGTCTATTTTTTTAACTGGTGAGGAGAAAAAGATTTTTTTTGAATTTGGTGATGCTTTCTTACTGAGTTCTTGCTGGCAGGTCTTCCTAATGAGAACACACTTACTTTGACAGACTGCTCAATACTTTTGCAAAACATTCAGGAACCACTACCTGGGTTAGAGGCATAGACTATATAGATAATTCTTCCTGAAAGAAATGATCTTTTCTCTGTCTTTCAGAAGTCACTGGTGGAAGGGGAAAAACATTAAAATAAGGTTAACTAGATCTGAGTTTTATGATGCTTGCAAAAATCTGCAACCCAGAGATAAAGAATTCACATTTTATTGTAAAGAGACACAACAGTGGCTGCAGAGCAGACACAATTACTTCATTTAGAAACAGGTGTCTTCAGAGAGAAAAAAGGAGAATCAGAACCATCCCTGTTTCCTGACCACGGCTCTTGCCTGCTTCATTAGCAATGGGCAACATACTACTTCTAATTAAGAAGTCATTTAAAATAATTTGCAAAGAGCAGGGACATGTCAAGTGTGAAAAGTTTCTCATAGAGGAGCACTTCAGGGCTAATGATGATGAGACTGACAGCAGTTTGGGACCTCAGAATCTTACTCTGGCAGCTTGAAAGAGCACCTGTGGTTCTGTTAGAAATAAAGGAACCGATATATGGTCTTCAGCCAGGTAATTTTCAGTGGCGCAAAACATTCATGTGCTTCAGGAATCCTGCTATTCCAGATAAAGTAATCAATAACAAGAGCAAGTTCTATTCAGAAAAATGAATACCTCAACTGAAGTTGCAACACTGAGACAGCTCAGAAAGCGAAGAAAGCAGCTAGATTTTCAGATAGTCATGTAAACCAGTAGCAGGTATTCTCTAAGATCAATTTGGATTTCTCTGTTTTGGCTTGTTAAAGAATTTACATTGGTACATATCGTGATACTGTTTATCATGGATAAAGAAAGCGACAGTGGCTTAGTCTTTCAGAGTAGTCTCATTGAAAGAACTTGTGAGTTAGAGTGACCTCTGTCAAATTTTTTAATTTGCCGTTCACTATTTGAGTAATACTGACTCTTTTTAAAAACATCTAAACCTCAGATCCTTCATTTGTTTGATGGAAATATTAATGCTAATTTCACAGAGCTATTGTGTGGATTGGTTATGATATATGGTAGGTCCAAAAAAAAAAAAAGTAGCCATTATACTCATGTTGTCTAACCATAGGGATATATTCACTCAACACATATTTTTTTGAGTGCTCATTCTGTGCTAATCTCTGTGTAGGTTCTAGATGGCTTTGTCATAAATATCTGTACTGTAGTACTTTTTCCTCTAGGGGATAATCAATGAACATACATGAAAATGAAGATGGCTGTTAAGTTTTAATATTTAGTCCAGGAAGATACTCTTTTATGGAACCAGTGGAATTGGTGAAAATTTTCAAAATATGACAAATATTACCATGTTTGGCTATTGCTATAATTTATTATCTCAAATTACTTTTGAAAAGGTAGAAAATGACTTTAATCCTCAAAGAATAAACCTTTATTAACACTGATGACATTGACTTGAATGTGTCATGGATTCTGAAGAATTTCTCCGAGATGAATTCTTAAGTTAGTCATGACCTTTTCATCGAAATAATATGATCTCTTTGTTAGTTTGAGCAAAAAGTTTTTAGAATCTGTGTTAGATTTCTGTAATCTGTATTTGTTTATTTAAAACTCAGACTCAGAACACAGCCCCTACTATGAGTGGGATTATAGGCAGGAACTCTACTCTGAATTTTATCTTAGTGGAAAGACTTGAGAAACAGATGGCAGTGGACTAAATACAAGCATAACGATTAATAGCTCATTAGGACTTTTGCTAATTTTCCTGTCCAATTACAATACTTGGTTGTATTCTGCTTCAATTTCCTCATGGATAATTGGGAAATAAGTATCCTGCACAAGGATTCGTGTTACAATGGTTCTTAAGCTTCAGCTGCATGAGAATCATATGGAGGGCTTATTAAAACACAAATTTTGGGCCCTATCCTCCAGAGTTTCTGACTTATTAGGTCTGGGTGGGGCCTGAGAATATGCTACGTAAGAGTATTCTAGTCCAACTTTTATCAGGTGCTACGATGACAGTAGTACTAGCTAGTATATGTATAATACTTGATAGCAAAATGCTTTCCCATATAGTCTCATTTTATCCTCCTAGTCACCGTGGGAGGTAGGCATTATTAGATCTGATTTATAGATGACAACTGTACTGTAATCATTTCGGGTTTTTCTTTCCTAATAGTAAGTGAGTTCTTTGAGGCCAGACTTCATATTGTTCAATTTTGTATACTCAACACACAGCAGGGGTCTGACAATAAATGTTTATAGAATGAATAGAGAGATTGGTTCTGAGTCACATGGGGAGTTCACGGTATAGCCCAGTTTTGAACCTGGACTCCTCAAATCTCCATCTAGTGCTTTTCTACTCTTGGGTATACAAATCAAAAAGCAAATTTGCTCCGATACTTGAGAAAAAGTAGTAGGTTTTTATTTTATCCTGAAATCCTAGGTTTAAAAACCTAGCTAGTCAAGGTTTTTAAAATTTGTTTGAACTACACTGTAACCACTGAAATACAACAGATCAGTCATGTCTTACATTTTTTCTTTCCTCTTTTATTGTGACTGCTTTACCAAATGCAGGTGGCCCTCACTTTGT
>NW_011888795.1:15458724-15500892 GCF_000151845.1 Pteropus vampyrus
ATTTTGTTTCCCTTGCCCAAAGAGATATATCAGAAAAAAATGTTACTAAGAGCAGTGTCAGAGGGTTTGTTGCTTATGTTTTATTTTAGGAGTTTATGGTTTTGGTCTTACATTTCAGTCTTGAATCCATTTTGAGTGTATTCTTGTAACTGGTATAAGAAGGTCCAGTTTCATTTTTTCTGCATGTATCTATACAATTTTCCCACCACCATTTATTGAATGGACTGTTTCTACTGAATTCTATATTCTTGCCTTTTTTTTTTTATCATAGATTAAACAACCAGATAGACATGGATTTATTTCTGGGCTCTCTATTCTGTTCCATTGATCTATGTGTCTGTTTTTATGTCAGTACCATGCTGTTTTGATTATTATAGCCTTGCAGTATAGTTTCATACCAGGTAGCATGATATCTCCAGCTTTGTTCTTCTTTCTCAAGATTGCCATGGCTATTTGGGGTTTTTCTGGTTCCATATAAATTTTAGGATTGTTTGTTCTAGTTCTGTGAAAAACGCCATTGGTATTTTGATAGAGACTGCATTGAATTTTAGATTGCTGTGGGTAGTATTTACATTTGAATGATGTTAATTCTTCCTATTCATGAGCGCAATATATGCTTTTCCATGGTTAGTTTTAAAACACATATATATTCAAGTCCTCTGCTCATTTTTTAATTGGATCTTTTGTGTTTTGGTGTTGAGTTATATGAGTCCTTTATAAAATTTGAATATTAACTCCTTATCGAATGCATATTGGTAAATGTTCTCCCATTCACTAGGTTGTCTTTTTATTTTGTTGATGGTTTCCTTTGCTGTGTGAAACTTTTTAGTTTCCTTTTTTTTTTTGTTTTTTGTTTTGATTGTTCCTCTTACTCAAGGAGATCTATCCAATATATAAGAACAGTATCAAAAAGTTCACTGCTTCCAAATAGCAGATTTCATTTTATGCTTCATCTAATCTACTGTTCATTCCTTCCAGTGTATTCTTCATTTCAGTCTTCTAGTTCTCATTTCTGACTGGTTCTTCTTTATAGTTTCTACATCCTTTTTAGTTTACTATCTCTTTGTTAAAATTCTCACTGAGTTAATCTATTCTTCCTCCAAGTTCATTGAGCATCTTTATAACCAGTGTTTTTAACTCTGCATCTGGTAGAGATTGCTTGTCTCCATTTTATTTAGCTCTTTTTCTTGAATTTTGTGCTGTTCTTTCATCTGGGACATGTTTCTTTGTCTTGTCATTTTGGCTGCCTCCCTGTGTTTGTTTCTATATATGTAGATCTGCTATGTATTCCATTCTTGGCAGGGTATAGTAGGTGTTTTATGGGGTATAGTAGGTGTTTTATGGGGGTCAGTGGCACAGTTTCCCTGATCACCTGAGCTGGATGCTCCAGGAGTGTCCCTTGTGTGGGTTGTGTGTGTCCTTCTATTGCAGTTGAGCCTTGATTACTCTTGGCACATCAGTGGGTGGGACTGATCCTCAGGCTGACTGGCTGTGAAGACTGGCCATGACCATAGCATATAAGCTGCTGACCCTGACCCCAGAAAGCAGGATTCACCCCAGCAGGGCTCTGGTGCCTGCCAAGATCACCTTTGGGTGTGCTGCTTGTGGGTCTATTTGGATGTTGCTCTGTTGTGGCCTGAAGCTGGCCACTGAGTGTGTTTATTCTTGGGCCTCTTGGGAGGGGCTCCAGGGTAGGCCAAAGTCAGCCACTCCCTTTACCACTAGTACCAGGCTTGGAGCTGCTCAGCAAGAGACACAGGGCATGCTGAGGCCAACTGCTACCTGCCTGGGGCCTGCGGACCTTTGAGACTTTTTAAGAAAGACTGTAGCATGGGCCAAGGCTGACTGCCTGCCTCTGCAGGAGCCTCTGGCAGTGCACGAGTTATGTGGGGCAAGGTCTCAGGGAGTCATCAGGTTGGGGCAAACAGTGTTTATCAGGTTAATGGAGATTCAGATTCGGTGTTCACTTGTACCTGCACCTGTTTTGGGGGGAGGCCTCAACTGCCCCCCCCGCCCAAGATGGCACCTGCCTGCTTGCTGTGTGGGAAGAGGACTCAACACAGGAACAATGGTGGCTGTCCCTTCAGCCCTCACCCTGAAGCCACTTAATTCAGTTACTTCCCATATGCCTTTGGCACCTTTCAAGCTGCTGTCTCTTCACTGGAGCTTAGGGTGAGTATTTGTGACAAGTGTGGGCCCTTTAAGAGGAATACCTGGTTTTTCAGCAGCCCTTCATTTCACCTGAATGGGATCCCCACTGATTTCATAGCCAGATGTTATGGGGACTTCTCTTTCTGGCACTGGTGCTTCGGGCTGGTACTGGTGTGGGGCTGAAACCCCTTGCTTCTCAGGGGGTACATCTGTAGAGGAGACATCCCTCCTGATTCTCAGTAGCCACATGTGGGTGTGAGACCAGCCTGTTTCCTGTCTCTGCCTCTCCTAGCTTCTTATCCTCAGTTTTAGGAGTTCTGTTCATCTAGTCTTCAGATAATTCTCTAGGTTCACTGTCCTATAATTTAGTTGTAATTTTAATGTAGTCCTGGGAGGAGGTGAGCACAGCTTGACTGAAAGCCTCTGCATAGCTCGAGTCTGTTGAATTGTGGCAGCATCAATACTCCCATGGTCAGCTATTTCTTCTGTATCTCTTTGGAATCTGGGTGTCAGTTACACAAAGGCATCTTTATCTGTGCTACCAGATAGTATAACATAATCAATTTACGCCAACTTATGAAACAATGAAACCAGCCTTTACTGGCAGTTGAAGGTCCTTCTTCAGTCTCCTAGTAATTATAGTTTTCTTTCAATATGGCAACAAATTTCATTGCTATCATAGTCAAATTGTTTTTTATTATAGTCTTCAAGGCAAAGTATAAATTTCAACCATAAGTAGCTTTCTGTTCCTATTGCAATTTAACTAAAAGATGTTGCTATGACTTTATTTTTTATATTCACTAGACTTTTTAAATATGTGTTATACTGTACCTTCTTGCAGGCCTTGATCTTGCTCTATCATTATCAACATTTTTTAATCATATACAATTTTACTTCACTTTTTGTTTCTTTGAAGCTTATTCATCTTTGTCAGCCAATTTCTTCTTTTGATTATCAATTTTTGTGTCATATGGGAAGTAACTGTTAACAAGGAGGCAAAGCAACTACATACTTTACTGTCTCTGCGTGAACCGAATAATAGATGAAACTTGATGAAAAACTGACAGACTATGAACGAAGTGATGTAGTCAGTCATTGATTATTATGCACACTGGGTTCTATGTAGTGATTTGTGACTAAAGAGTTAGTAGTGAAATTTGTACTTTATGCCATTACTGTACTCACAGTTAATATTCTGTGTTTAAGACTTGAAACATGTTGTTAGGAGATTAATATTATTTAACTAAACCATGGCAAATAAATTTTGTGCATATTGGAACTGTGCAATGTGAGAACAGATTAAAATAAAAAAAAGTTTTTCTGTATACTGGCTGAAAAATATTTGTATAATTTCAAAGCCATCTACTATAAAATAGTGTCCCCAGATATTTTCTAAGCGGTTTAAATAACATTTTTCCTTTGCCTTCAGATAGACTGATTAAATTAAGATGTACATACTTATTCTAATATAGTTTAAATATATAATTTATGGCGGGGGGGAAGAGCGCTATAAACGTGTTTTTTTTTAAATTTAATATAACTTTAATCAACCTATAGAGATCATTTAAAAATTGTGTGGAATATATGAAGACTATGTTAAGATTTGATTTTTTAAGTTTTGTACTACTTTAACCTTCTTCTCAGGATGTGTCTTCCCCAGGAGTATTTCAATAGTATGAATAAAATGGACAAAGTGCTCAGCCAGATTAGGTGGGCCAGGCTCTCTGAAAAAGGGGGAATTTGAACTGGTCTAAAACATCATTTGTCTAAATCACTGAGTTTTCATTTTTTTCATGTTTATTCACTGTGTTATGCACTGCTGTGATGAAAGAGCTGGAGAAGTTTTCAGGCATTTATTCATTCGTTTATTGCATAGAATAGTACTTGGCACATAGCTGGCATTCCATAAACACATATTTTATTGAGCCCATACTGGGCCCTGGGAATGCAAAGATAATTCAGACACTATCATTGTGGGCACAGAATGGAGCTCTCTGTACCATGGCTTCCTACTGAATCTCCAGTATTGTACAATGATAACACTAATGGAATTTCTAATTTATGCAGTGTCTGCAATGTACTGGCAACTCTATTAGACCTTTGCTGACATTATTGTTGTAGTTACCTAAAGCCAAGTTTGGAGATGGAGGTTCTACTTTCAAGGTGGTTCACTCTCATGTCTGGCAAGTTTTGCTAGCTGTTGGAGAAGGGCCTCTGTTCCAATGTGCTGGGCCTCTCCATGGGGCTACTTGGTCCAAGAGGTCAAGACAGAAGCTGTAATGTTTGTTATGCCTAGCATTTAAAGCCACACATTGTCACTTTCTTAGAGTCCTATTGGTCACATAAGGCTGCCATGGTTCCATGGGGGAGGGCACTACACAAGGGCATCTATTCCAAGAAGTATTTATATCTATGTGATATAAATTATCATCCCACTTTGTAGGTGAATAAACTGTGGCACAAGTAGTCAATGGTAGAATAGAGATTTGAATGCAGGCATTCTGGCTCCAAAGTTCATACTCTAAACAATCAAGATACCAAATAAATTATACTTTAATATTGGCTATAATTATTAGATATTATTTCAATATCCAATATTGGGTATTTTTGAGCTCTTCTATTTTCTTGGTCTGTTTGTCATCCCTAATGGCAGCAGTACCACATTGTCTTTATTACTCTAGCTTTATAATTTTTATATCTGAGATGATTCCTTCACTTTACCCTTCTTCTTTATGAGATCCTTAGCTATTCTGGATCATTGTACTTCTATATACATTTTAGTAGTCTGGAATATTCTATGAAGAACTCTGCTGGTGCTGTGATTGGAATTGCACTGAATGTGTAGATCAATTTGGGAAGGACTGGTATCTTTATATTTTGTCTTCCTAGCCTCAAACATTGGATTCTTGAATATGGTACATTTGTTCATTGACTTAACCTATCTTTTCACAGATGCAGTGACTTTTCTTTTAGTTCACTCAGGATACTACTTGGCTAGTTACTGCTTTCTTTTTGTAGCAGTCACTTAATCTTGGAAGAAATTGTTTGCTACTTTAGTCTTTTGTTCATCCTAGTTTCTCAATTTAGAAAGAAGTGTCGCCCATTTGTATTTTGTTACATAGTATCCTGTAGTTCTTGGAAAATTCCTGTTATTTGTACTTTTCTATTTTTACAGCCCTTTACATCCTGAAAATACCCTGAGATCACTTCAATTTTCTGCTTATTATATCTCCCAACCTTAAGGCCTCTTCTCATCTTTCCAGATTAGGGGGTGTTTTAAATATGTGTTGTCAGATTTGCCTAGCGGTAGAAGTTAGGAGAAGGGAGAGGTGTGCTGAGAAAAGTTGAACACATGAGTGAAGAGGTAACAAAAGCTATTTGGTTGATTGCCAGTGACTGCTCTCAGGAAGGTTCATTTGGGTGCCCAACCTGAGTGTCTTTTACCCTTGAAACTCATACTTATCATACTTCTTACTCATCTCACACCTCTTTAGTCTCCTAGAGTGATGGAAAAACAAAGACTTAATGACCACATAGGTGTTTTGTAATATGAAAGCACATTTTTTTTTTTTTTGGTTCCACTTAGGTAAAAGAATGGCTTAACATTGTTTCTTAATTTGTTGACTAAATATGATTAGTGCAATTTCTTATTGATTATAAGATTTAATAAATAGGAAACACAGCTTCGGAGGAGGAGGGTTAAATCCTTAAAATGAAATTAATGCTATAAGCTCTTAGGAATAATATAGATCCCTGCAGGGGGTTATTTGGTTAATGGCACCTCAATGAACTGAAAGAAGCTATTTAGATCACAGTAAAAACGTACTAAACTCTTAAATCTGTCTCATTATTTATAATACATAAGAAACCCTTAATGAAAAGGGTCTCTACACATGTAACACTAGGATATTTTAAGCTTAATTTTGCAAGAGCTCTTATCTTAACAAGGATATTTAAAAATACATGTTAATAATGAAATCTGAATAACCTAGGGTGAGTCTTATGGTGTTCTAGCAGCATAGTCATTGTGGGCAAATTTTCTTGTGACACTTTAATGTTTATACTAGGAAAGGCACAGAGTGCAGTGCTGACTAAAGTGGCAAATTCTCACTGTGTGAAGTATACCCATTGCTGTTCAATATTTACTGGCATAGTAGAAGCATTTGGGAACAAATATTCCTTTGTATGTGTTAAGCCTCATTTAGAGCCAAACCTTTCTTCAAATACTTCATTCATGATCAAATGGTAGGTAGAAATGGAACAATTCCCTAAAATGGCAAATTCTGTGTATATTTAGGAGTATTTGCTGAGTTTCTGTGTCTTTTTTATTTCAAAGAGAAATTATTTTTACTTTTTCATTCCTCTTTCTCACTATTTAATTGAAATTAATAGGCATACCTATGTGAGACAGAAAAGATGAAGCAAAAAACAATTCCCAATTTCATGCTTTTGTTTGGATAACTGGCATCAAAAATAACTGAAACTTCAGTACAGCTTTTTAAGCATGGCTTTCAGAAATTTATGTGATTGGGAATAGAGCTGAAGTTCATTCAATGCAAATTGTATCTCTTCCGCTTTTCACTTTTAGACCATTGCCTGGGAGTAGAAGGTATGCTGGGGATTATCTTCAGTTTCAAAATTTTTATTTGAAAATCTTTCCCCTTCTTTGGATCTAGAGATTTTTCTTTTGAGGGTCCTAATGAGATGTGCGAGTTAGGTACCCAGTACTTCAGTAACTATGGCCCCCCTAAATGTAATACAGACAGATACGGGGCCTAGCTTTGTCTACTGGTACACACACAGGTACCAGGGACCAACCACCCTTGGAAACAAAGAACTAATCACTTTAAGTTGAATGCCAATGTATGATATTAAGAACTGGGATGTGGTTAGCTTTTTTTTCACTCTAGAAACTTGTCCTCATTGCTTTGCTCATCTCCTTTAGGTAAGAGATGCCATGGTTCAGAACTAGGATATATTTCATGTCCCACAGTCATGTTCTTCCCCTTGCCCCCATCTCCCTTATTTCCAAAAGGAGCAGAAAAAGAGACAGAAAAAGAAACTCAAGGGCAAAAGGGCCAAGTGAGCGATAGGCAGACTGATGGTGGGAAGAACACGGGGGAGGGCAGGTGGGCAGATTATGAGGGCAGTGAAAGATCTGCCTTCTGGTGATGCTGGACAAGTCAGCTTACCCTCTGCCTCACTGTCCTCATATGCAGGTTTAGGGTTTTAAACTCGGGTCTTTTCTACTCTAAAGTATTTAGCATCTTAACTTTGTCCTAGGCCTCTCTGAATTGTCCTCTATAGCCTAGCCATTTCAAATGTCGTCTGTGGATTGGAACAAAGGGCAGTACTCTGGAGCTTGTCAGAAAGGTAGACAGTCAGGCCCTGCCCCAGACGTACAGAATTAGAATTTACATTTTATGAAGTTTGCTGACTGATCCACACGCCTATTGCAGTTTCAAAAGCTGCTCTATGGGAAGTCTGTGATTACCTTGTTTTAGGTTAAAAAATGAAGAAACAAATACCAACCAACCAATCAATCAATCAAACAAAAGACTGGAGATTCACCTATCCTGAGGTCTCTTCTATTTTGTAGGATCTTTGGACTATGGGAAAATTTTTGAGTGCCTATAATTATTCAATATGTCCCAGTACTGTTTGACTTCCAGGCTGCTAGAAGCACTGTGGGAAGGTTCTTGGGTTTAGCATCTACCTGTCACCTTAGCATATGAAGCATAGTCTCTGGTTACTTGGTTCCTTTATCTTCCTCAAAGTAGCACCAAGTACAGTGTCTCATCATGTCTTCCCTTTATGGCACATCATGCTGATGAAGCACTTTTACAGCCTCTGTGTTTCACAGTAGCCCAGAGCAGGAGTTAGGGCTGGCACTGTGGCTCCTAGGCTAAGAGCTAAGATCTAAGAGCAAAGTCTCTGAAGGTCAGAGCCACTGAATAATTGACTGGAGGTCCTTGGTGTCCAACTTCAAGTCCTAGGCTCCTCCCACCTCCAGGCTGCTGCACCACAGATTTCCATTAGGGTTGTGTTTTCCTTTCAAGGACTTATAAACCAGCCTTCCTTTACTTTTTTTTTTTCTTGCAAGATAGACGGGTTTCCTGTCTATGTTATAAGATGTGAGACAGAGAATATGAAGACCAGTATTAGAACACAGGTTCCTGAAAATCTCGGGCACCTGGGTAGCTCCGCAGGACCATTTAACCTCTCTGTTTCTGTCTAACGTGCTCGGGAGGGGATGTGGCGGGGAGTGGACCACTCGGCATAGGGATTTCTAATTGGCACTCCCCACTCGCTTGGCTAACCTGACAGCCTCAGAGCTCGTGGCGAGGATATTGCTGACTTTTTCCTCCTTGCTTTTCTTTTGTCCTCTTTCATCTTACGAGATATGATTCCCTCCCACACATAGTTCTTTCCCAAGTCCACATATTATATTTATTTTGAGAATCAATATTTTGCTACCCACTCGACAGGCTGTGAATACATTTTTATTTCCAGTTCTTCTTTCCATATAGGATTCTGTAGGAGGGAGGTCTATTTTTCTTCCATGCACCAAGTGGAGAAGCATGCAGAGCTGTCTTCTAATCCCAGGTATGGAGGACTGTGGCTGAGATTCAGTTCTACTCAGGACTGCGGTGGTTGCTGGGCAGAACAGCTGGAAATAGGTTAACTACATTGTCATGTTGGCAAGATGCTGACCTTGGCAGGTTTGCTGGCCTTTCGACCCATACCTCCTCCTAAAACTGATTAGAAAGCTATTTTTGGTCTGCTTTGCTTTCATTTAGGCATAAGTTTCATGCCTCCTAAATCTTGAAAATTTGATGTGTCCAGTTAATGAATCTCGCAATATGTTCAAGCAGAATTGAAGTAGGGAGGTCATGCCAAATTTTCATCAAGATTCCCTTTGAGTCAGTATGAGAACCAGTGGTGGCTGAGAGGGGTCTTCCCAAGGGAAAACTCATGAAATTCCTGCCACATATCAAGGGGTACTATTACAATAAGACACACTGAATCAACTTGGAGACTTGATTTTGTGGCAAGGTATTTGCTGTGATCCATTGGGTGCTTCTCTGGATGATAAGTAGACTATGGAAACTCAGTTTGATTTTCCCTCAAGACAGGTGTGGGCAAAGGCAGGAAAAATCTGTTGTTATTCCCATTGCAAGTATGGCCTTGTGTTTTAGCAATTTGTGAGCACTCTAGCTTATTTACCTGCCTCAAAGAGATAAATTCAGTGCTCTGTATACAGTGAAGATTCTGGAAATGTTGCCTAATGATGTAGTTTCTGAAGCCAAGTTTCGAAAGGAGTTTTATTAGTAGGGATACGCGATCTAAAAATTATTGTAAGTGTTAATAAAAATTCCAGGAAGCTAAGCTACTTTGAGACATCATATAAAACTGAGTAGAGAAAAGTTTTCTTTTTGATAATTCATACATGAACTTGTTTTAAATAGATGCTGGCAAGATGTTGATATAGAATGAACCAGTAAAACAGTAAGGTCTCCCTATCTGTTCCCAAGGTATACTGAGTGAGAACGAAGGGAAACGTTATTCTTAGGCAGTATTTTCTTGCAGAATTTCTCATTTTCCCCCATGCTGATCTCTAGATACAAGCTAGGAGGCTAGAGATATATTGGAGCTGGGGTTATCCCTATTTTGCAATTCAGGTAAAATCTAAATTCTGTAATATGGCCTATAATGCTCACAGTATGATCTGATGTCTTCTTTGCAACCTCCATTACACATTACTACGTGCTCACTTATTCACTTACTCCTTTCTGTACTGGCCTGCTTTTCACTTCTTTAATGGCCTCAGAGCCATTGAAACTGTGGGGCAAAGGCAGGTTCAGGACAAGTATCATCTTTTCTTTTCACAAAGTATTCTTCAGTCCCCAGTCAGAATTAGTCTCTGTTTGCCCATCTCAAGCCTCATAATTTTTCTTGTAGAATGTCTGTCTGTCTGTCTATCTTATCTATCTATCTATCTATCTATCTATCTATCTATCTATCTATCTATCATCTATCTATCTATCTATCTATCTATCTATCTATCTATCTATCTATCATCTATCTATCTATCATCTATCAATCATCTGTCTGTCTATCTGTCTGTCTGTATGTTTATATAGTTATTTCTAGATGAGCTACAAAGAGAAATTTGTTCTCATGGTCATATTCCTAATAGAGAGTTTGATCACAGGGAGATCACTCTTGTGAAGCATGGGAATCCATCTCAAGGTACTTGGGGTACAGTAGTAGGAGGGCTGTAGGCAGATAGAAGTGTGGTGCTGCATGCTACATTGGCTTGCTTTCCTAATTCAACTCTCATCCAGCCTGGTATAAAATAGGGCCAGTGTTAATTATCTCATAAGATTATTGCAGGAATGTAATTAGATAAGATGTTTCAAGCATGGAGCTTAGTAGGTAGTCAGCCAAACCACAGATTTTTTTCATATGGTTGGTCTGGCAAATTCCTTCAGAGAGTTATTTCTTGAAAGAGTAAAACAATAAAATGCTTCCATTTTAGTGTAAAAGTAAACTTTGCTGGTGAAAATGTCCCATCATACCGCCTTAGTGGATTGCAGTTTGGTAATGTATACTACTAAATGTTTATATATATACTACAAAATGTTTTATACCATTGTCCCTGTGATTGTACCTCTGAGGATCCATCCTAATTTTTATTAAAGATGTAGAAAAATTTTATGTTTGATGATATTTTTTCAATTATAAATTGAAAAAAAATTAAATGTCCAACAGTAAAGAAACTATTATAAAATATGTGGTGTATATGCAGAGTGGAATTTTTATGGAACCATCAAAAATAATGCTTTCAAGGAATTATTAATAACATGAGAAAATGATGACAATGTTAAGAGTGAATTATACAATTATATATAATCCCAATATTATTATAGAAATTCAAGGTATAATAGTAGATATTAATAAGAATCTCTAAGTGTTTATTAAAGACTATGTGCTTGGTATCATGCTAAAGGATTTACACACACTGGCACCAAAACAGGTACTATTTTCATTTACCTGTACATGTAAGGAACTCAAGGTTTAGCTTTATTAGTAATTTTCCCATAGATTCTTAGTAACTAGAGTTGGAACTATAATTTGAACTATGAATTGATCTTTCTACATTCAAGCATACCACTTTCTCATCCATCCATTCATCCTCTAACTAGATTGCAGCAGACAAATCATGTTGCAATATAAATCTGATTATTTGATTTCCCAGTGCTTTTAGGATAAAGACCAAAATTATTGTCTAACTATAAAGCCTAAGTTCTTAGCTACGACTGTTCATCATTTCTCCAGATAATAGTGTTGTTTTCTTTGTTTCCTTAGTGGGGAAGTTACAGATTTTTTAAAATTTTCCTCTTTATGTTATTCTGTATTTCCTAAGTCAATTAACATATATTGGATTTATAATGGGACACAGGGTATGTTTAAAGGCAATGGTGATGATGGTTTCTAATAATTCATTTTTATTTTTTAAATAAAGAGACTCTGAGCATTACCACTGTGCCTTAGAGGGTCCAGGAGGGTGATGTTGAACCATTTACTAAGGGATGGGGTACAAGGGATCCTTTGAGGATCACAGCTAATAGAAGCTACAAACATTTCACTGGAGCTACAGCTGAGGCTTCACAGCTGTAGAAAAACAAACAAACAAACAAAAAAAAACGTTAGCTAAGAACTGCCTAGATCACTCTCATTGCCAACAAGACCAGTAGCTTTAGGGAGGTCTCTGAAAGAGCACTGGCTGGAAACCATGGATAGAAAACACCCCTGGGAAAGCAAAAATTATTGCAGTTTGAGGATATTCATTGCCGAATTCATCTCTCTCTCTCTCAGCTTCCATTAAGCTTAACACCCTGGCAATGTTGCACATTTTCAGATATGCAGAGGTTTTGGTAATCACCCCTAATTACTCTTCTTATTCCAACCATTTACTCATTCAACATGTATTTATTGAGTGACTTCAAATCTGTCACCAATATCCAGATATTAACTTTTTAAGTATGTCTTGGATCAGTCCATTACTCTCTATTCCATGGTAGCCATTCCAGTCCAAGTTATCTTTTACTGGATACTGCAGTAGTCTCCTCATTGGTCTCCCCATATCCAAGTGTACCACCTCTTTACCCATTCATTCCTTCTCTGTTCCTACTGCAGCAGAAAAATCATCTTGAAACATAAATTTGATTATTTGATTGTATATCTTCCAGTGTTCTTAGGATAAATAATAAAATTCTTGGTTCCACAGTGCCTCTTGCAAGATCTGGTCTCTGTCATCTCTCTATGCTCTGCTCATAATTTGCTTTCCCTGCTCTCTTTACTTTTGTTTGCATAGCCTTATTCTCAGAATACATGTGCCAGCCTCGTGCATACTCCAAGGACCTTGGCTTGTGGTATTCTTTGGCCTGGAATATACTTTCTCACTCTTCCTTCAGAACTTAGCTCAATGACTGCTTCTTTAGAGACTGCCCCATCCCTGCCATATCTTTCCCCTAAAATATTTGCTCTTTATTTTATTTCATTTTCCTTTATTATATACCCTAAGCACTCCTCATCTCATTTTGGTGAGATTATTTGGTTGATGTGTTTCTCCTGCTTCTTAGTGTATAGGCTCCATGAGAGGAGGGGATCATGCATGTTTTTGTTCATTGTGACATACTCATTCTAGCATATGGAACACAACACAGTAGACACTCAATGCATGTGTGCTAGATAAAGGAACAAATCCCTACTACGTGCTAGGCACAGCATTAGATCCTGGTAATAAAACCTAAGTAAGACATGGCACCTACTCACAGTCTAGAGATAAAGGCTGTAAGTTAATGGGTTATTCTCATTGAATATGCTGATCACTGTGACTGAGCTATGAATCAGATGCTGCAGAAGCTTTGAAGACGTGCATCTCAAGTGCAATGACAATCAAGAAGAAGGTACTTGAAATGAGTTTTGAAGAGCAAAGAGAAAAAATCCTGGGAAAGGAAGTGCAGATGGGTGAGAGGCAGGCCCCACAGAATGAAAAACACAGGAAACCCGTGCAAATGGAGGGGGGTGGGGGATGTGTCCAGCAGGTGGCATCTGTTGCCCATTATCAAGAGTAGAGGTCTCAACACTTCTGTTCATGCCTCTTGGTATCAGAGTTGCCAAGGGAAACACAAAACAGCCAGGCGTTGGATGGAATACATTTTATTCACACGGAGAAGAGAAAGAGCAAGATCAACTCTAGCAGTGTGCGTCAGTCCCCCCCAGCCAGTGGGTCCCTCCTGGAGCCAAAAAGGGTAGTCAGTTTGCATACACCCCTCTAGTGCTGTCACAGAAGTACTCCTCCCCTCCTCAAAGGGGACTGATGTAGTAGTAGGATTGTGCAGGTGCCATATGATGCATATGCTTAAACAGAACAAAGAAGAACACATAGGGTGTGAAGAGGGAAAGGTATTTCCACACTGAGTGACGAGCACAGCACAGGCTGTGCAGACTCTTCATCTCAGTGAGAAGTGTTCTGCCCAGTCCCGAGGCCCATTCTTATGCAGCCCAATGGGATCAAAAGACAGCGTAAAGGAGATGGCTTTTCCCAACAGAATGCTGTCCCCTTCCCATAATGACCTATTAAATCATTCTTGAGAGAAGTCATTATCTTTCCAGGAAAACTAAAGTGTATCAAAATCTAAAAAATCTGAGAAGAGCTCGAACTTTAATTTAGCTGATTTCTGAGTATTAGAAAAGGGTCTTTGGGTGTTTCTTCTGTAAAATTGAAGTTTAATATTCAGAAATACATGTTGGTATCTAAGTAAACAAATTTATATCATTTTCATAATTAATTACTCCCTCAATATTACAAGTAATTGGAAGTAACTGGTAACTAAAATCAATCTCTATTCGCTAAGCATGGTCTGGGTATTCTGCTACAAGCAGGATCTACCATCTCTGTCCTTTAACTCCCAGGTTCTGACCTCAGCTTTGACATCATATGCAATTTCAAATAAACTAATTTTTCCTATATTGCTATTAGAGTTTCAGAGAACTTGACTTCTCCATCTGCACAGTTACTAAAAGCATAGACTCCAATGCCATATTTCCAAGGTTTAAAGTCTGGCTCCACTACTTATAAGCATCAAGAACTTAGGTAAGTTACTTAAACTTTCTTTTCTTCGATTTGCATTATCTTTAAAGTGGGAACAATAATATTACCATATAAGGTTGTTATGAGAATAAGTTAATATATGTAGCATTCTTACAACAAACCATGCAGTAAGTAAACAAACTTATTTATAAATATTTAAGCAAAATCTTTTGTCAAATTTTATAGTTTGTAGACATCCCCACAATCACAACTTCAAAGCTAGAATAAGTATCAGTTATATTTGCAATATTTGAATGAATTTTAGGTTAAGCTGTTCTCTAAAAAATGTTATTGACAAAACTCACAAGATTGAGTTCCAGTGTCTCAAGGTCTGAAGAGGTAGCTGCGGGGGTAGAGGTTTTTTTTTTTTTTTTTTTTTTTTTATGGTGACATTGGTTAACAAAATCCAGTAAGTTTCAGCTGTACGCTTTGAGAGCTGAGAGAATAGCAATCCTTCTTGGAAAAGCCAGAAGAGGCGAGAAGATTCATGAGCTAGTCTCATGTGCAGATTGATTAAAATTGCAGGACTCCAAGTTGTGCACTGCCTGCATTAAATGGCGGTATAATATATATGTTGCTGTGCAACAACAGTGAACCAACTGCTGGACACTTGAGATGATTAAGGCGTGGCACCTGCTCTCACAGACCATAATTCCATAGGGGCACCTTAACATTTCCACAAATAACAATTCTAAACCATGTATGGAGATTGTGTTACATTGTGCTAAACTGTAGTTAAAAGCAATTTGCTAGAGAGATTAGTTCTAAGTAACAGGATGTGAGAAAGTGCTTTGAGAAGATATCACTTTGGCTCACCTGCACTTGGGTGAAGGAAGAAGATTTCAGCAGGTGCTATTATGACAGGAGGATATCATCGATAAAAGGTACAGCTGAGACAAAGGCCTGGTGGCAAGGAATTGAACAAATTCAGGGAACATAGGGTAGGTAGATTAGGCAAGACTGTAGGATTGAATGAAGTTATAATAGTTTGAACATGAAGAGAGTCTAAGATCTTTGTTTACGTTTATTTATCCTGGCACAGGAGCGAAAATCTAACTTGCATAATGAAATCTTGACTTATATATCTTTCTTATCATCTACCCCATTCTGTTTGTCCTTTTTCTCCTCTCAAGTTTCTGCTTTCCTGGCATAAAGACTGATTGTAATTCTCCTCCAATAGGAGACAGCTGGGGACTGGCAAGGAGGGACTAAAAGACTGTGTAACCAAAGGCAATGAAAAGATTCGTTTGAATGGGTGTCTAGCTCAGAATTCCCAGACTGTGCTCTTCTGCAAATAAAAAATAATATGTGGCTTCTCTAACGTGCTGGGCAACGTCCATTATCCTATCTGTCTTCCTTTACCACTTAAGTTCACTCCATGGATAACCACTATTTTTAATCCATCTTTCTTTACTAGAACCATTTTCTCTTTAACTGGGACAAAGGAATCTAAGCTTATAGCTTCCTGCAAACAGCATGAAAACCTTTTAAATTACACAGTGTTGATGGATTTTCACCCCTTCCTCTAAGTACAATATGTATGCTCTCCCTGGGGTTCACTTAACGCTTCCTTTCTGATGATAAAACTGCCGCTTGGTGTAGATGAGGGCCCAACACTCTGCATCGCTGCACACTCTTGTTCAGATTGCAGTCCAACCAATGAAGCTGAAACGGAGAGTCTAAGCCCCTGATCCTGGCGGCACACAGCATATTAAATGTTGTTCTCATTAGTGTTTCTCATCTTGAATGTGAAACACATTTGCTATTGCCTCCAGATCTCAGTGTCCTAAGTGGTCGGGTGATTCTGAATTGTGTACCATGGACAAGCTGCAGAGGGCTAAGGGGAGAGGCTTTGAAAGAAAAAAATGATGTGAATGCTAAAATGTTTCACCTCTAGGAGAGTCCTTAACAAGAAAGCCTTGACTGCTTTGGGCTAGAAAAAGGCGTTCTTTCGCCTGCCGCTTTCTGAAAATAATCCTGGCAGCCAGCCTGCAGTTCATGTGCTGGTTGCTTGTAAAACTTTATATATGAGAAATTTGACAAGAAATATTATTAAATGAACATAAGGACCTTGAATTGGATTGCTGAGAGCCAAGAAAACAAAACAAAACAGACTGAGGAAAATAATGTATTGTGCCACAGACTATTATGTGTACCTGACTTGAGCACTTTCAAGAGTGTTTTCACATCCAATAGTATAGTGATTTACAATTTGGAAAATGCTTTCACCCTCCTTATCTTGACTGAGTCTTACAAACATGCCAGGGAGAGAGGCCAGGCAGAGATATTATTTTCATGGGACCAGTGGGGAAATTGAGGCACAGAAATAAGTGAATGGTCCAAAATTACATGGCTAATAAGACGTAACTATGCCTGAAACTTAGATCTTCTCATTGAGTAAAAGTTGTGTATTAAAGTGATTTTTATACCTGTTCCTTATCACTTTAATTCTCTTTAATATAATCAAAATAATGGAATATATTTCCTGGGGCCAAGTTTAAAAGAAAAAAATTGTATAGTGGCCTGTAATCTTTTTTGGGCTTTGAACATCTCAGAGAATATGATGAAAATTGTGTGTTTGTATGCAAATCAAGATAGAGAAAAAAAGAGATCCATGGAAGCCCTTTTGCGCCATAATCAGGCCCTCTTATATTATAAAAAAATAATGTTGGTGTGTTGCCTGACAGTGGTCACTTCCAAGCATAACCCCACTGCAACAAAAGAATAAAAAACCCTCCCCTTCCCTGAGATTACCATTTTCAGTCAGAAGATGGTCCTCTACCTTCACTTTTCTTTTTGTTAATTCCCCAGTCCCCTCTTCTCTGTTTTTGGTAAGAAGAGATAATAACATTCACCTACAAATTCTTCATCTGACAGTTCTTCATTATGTATCTCCCACATGCCAGACACTGTGCTGGCCACAACAGATACAAATCTCTTGAAACCTCTGCCCTCTTCTCAAGAGGCTCGAAGTCTAGAGTGCGTATTTAAAACTGTAAATTCTGCCTGAGAGAGAAGGGTGAGACTTCCAGGTGATCTTAGAGTTGAAGGTTGAAGATACGAGGGTGTCCTCCAGGTGGGTAAGAGAATAGTGCACGACATTCCAGCAAAACACTCACTATCTCATGCACAGTTTCAAAGACACTGCAAAACAGTTCATTCAGGGCATAGTGACAGGTTCCATGTATGCTTAGAGTTAAGTGCTGGGCAAGGAGGTGGGTTGGTGGAAAGTGTGTCAGGGTTCACATGGTAAAAGGTTTTTGAGGCATAAGATGTGTGTTATTCATTCTACATTGCAAATACCCAGATGGGAGAAGTTAAATCTGTTTGGAGGTCCTTTGCATTATGGCAAGGTTAGAGTTACCAACACTTTCTACTCCTGGCCATATAAAAGGAATTATTGGCTCTTGTCATAATCCAGATGCTACAAACACAGACTTCTGAACAGAAAGACCTGCCTGTCTGTTGCTAGATGTGTGAACTATAAATGCTCTTCAGTGCAATAAGAACATCTTCTAGGATTCTGAGAATGTAAACACCACTGTTTATAAACACTGTCAAGCCACAAGTAGCAGGGGGAAGCCACAGAGTAATTTATCTGGCCATCTTAGCATTTTGAAGAAAAATATTGGTGACATGGTAGATTGACACTCCTGTTGATATCATAAGTAGCACCCAGAATCTCTTTCCAGCTGAATGGACATGTAGTCTCTGTCTCTGATTACTTATGCTTTGTATGACTCTGGGCTGAATCCTTGCCATTTGCCTGTTTAAGTCAGTGAATGTAGTAAAACTACATATTTTTTATTCATTTATTTTTTCTTCAACATTGATGGCAGGTCCAAAGGTCAATGTCTGCATATCAAAGTCCTGTAGGTAAGTGAGTCTCACTTCACTGGAATCATTCTCATCAGTGCTTCTCTCTGTAACCAGCTCTAGTATCAAGTTGCTACATGTATATAGAGAGTGAGTTTTATTCCCTTACCATTTAGCTGCCTTAAAATTTGGAGTACGCGAGCTACAACTGTGCCTTCTCAGATCTGAGGACACAAGATTATTAAGTTTATTTATCATAGCTTTTTAGAAACTGTAAAAAATATCCTGCAGAAGTCTCCTAGTTCTGGGGACCTCATCTTTCTACCAGCTGATTCTAAGGTTAGTAGAGTTCTTTTGGGTGAGAAAAATAATGAAATAGGATTAATGATCTGACTTATTTTGCTTTGCCTAAGAGTGCTGGTATGTTCTGTGTGTAGATCCCAAACTAAGTAAGAGGTCATGATAGAGAGGCTGCTCTACATTATGTCTGGGGTAAGCCTGTGCAGACAAGATGGCAGAGTAGGCAGTGGCCATAATCCAGGCTGAAACACCAGATGCCTGTGCTAGTTAAATTAGCCCTACAGTTAGTCTCCAGGTGTCAGGACTTGGTTCAGTTGTCTGGGTGCTGTATCGGGAGGCATTTTGTCCCAGATATCATTCTTGATTTGGTTGTCAAATTTCCATAAGATTATAAGACTTGGAGAAACTAAAAAATATTACATTCCACTTTTCTCCATTACCTCTTTTTTTGGACCATATTTAAGCCACATTAAATAAAATGGGATGCTATTCTTTTCTGTAATTCAACAGGAAAAGGTCTACCTTGGTAACTCATTCTAATATCTCAGCCCATGAAGTATTTATGTTTACTCAGATAGTTTGTGAAAATAGACGTACCCCCTCTCCAATGTATTAAAGGTAACAAAAGCCAAATTACTTTTAAGTTTTCTCTCAAGTCTTTTCATTTCTTTGGATAGATTTTTTTTTTTTTAGAATTTATCATTTACTAAGTATTTATTATATGCTTTGCGTTGTGATAAATACTTTAATATGCATGCTCTTTTCTGTTCTCTCACAGGTAGGTACTATTGTTTTCATCATTTTCAGTATGAAGACATTGAAGCTTAAAGAGGTTGAATAACTTGGTTCAGGTTACACAGCTAATGTTTGGTGGAACCTGAATTTAAATTCAGATTTGCCTTATTGCAGACCCCGAATTCTAATTGTTATGCTCTATTACCTTTCAGCCACATGGTTATTCACCAAGTATCATTGCACATGTTTTGCTACTACTCTGAAGATTTTTTTAAAGTAGTTTTTTCAAACTATGGGTTGTGACTCATTAGTGGGTTATGAGTAGCATCTTTTTTTTTCTAATTAAATAAACTAGAATAGAATATTACAAAATAGAAAATACTAGAATATATTGATGTTTTCAGTATAGATATATTTTTGTGAAACACTTGTTATAGGTATACATATAAGTACATAGGATAAGTACTTATATGTGTCATTGAATCAATGCAAAATATATTTATTACTGTGAGTGCTGGTAAATTTAGAGAAACTATGTATGATACAAAAGCAGTAGGAGTTCCTTGCTGTCAAGATACCTACCTATCACTGGGAAGGGAAACTGTACATATCTTAATTAATATCAGCAAAATACATAGAAGTAGATTATTAAAAGCAAAAATATGCATATGTAGATGCTATTAAAGTCATAATCCCCTCTGGACTTACCATTTACTGAGTTGTTATTTTTAAGAATGTGTATACCACTCTGAACATTTTTGAGGACAAGGATATGCCTTGTTGTTTACATTCCTCAGTGCCTGGAGCAGAGAAGGTGCTTCATGAGTGGTTATTAAATGAATGAAAGGAAGAATAAGATAACTAACCTGCATAAAGAGCATTATTTAAAAATAGCACATTTTGAGTTTAGTGAAACTTATAACCAAACTTATTTTACGCCAGTTTCTTCCTTTTAAAAGTTACTTTCTATTATATGTGAAAGAAGCAGAACCAACCACAGAAATTCCCCAAGGAAGTATGTAAGATGAGAATTGTCATGGAGACTCGTTGTTTATCCTGACTCATCTGGAGGCCTCTTTCATTAGCTACTCCAAAGATGTGATAGAAAATGTGTTTATAAATGAATTGGGTCAAATTTACTTTAAAAGAAAACATGCTGGACTGATGTCCTTTGGTATCTTAGTTACTTAACCTTATAGCTTCGTGTAAATGAACCAAATCGCTGGTATTAAATAAAAGCAGGGCTAACATTTTTTGTCACAAGACTTTTAAAAAATGTATTTCTTTCTTCTTTAACAGAGTTACATATAGGTTTTTATTTAAAGTTCTCATGATCTTCCCACAAACTATCTTATACAGTTTCTGTATTAATATTTGCTATTTATACTTGTGTCAAGTGAATGATTTCATCAAAGTTGCATAAACAAATAATTCAAATTTTGGCTTTTCTGGGGCCAAAAGACTGCCTTTTAAAACCTAGTGTAAAAATAAGCAAGAAGAAGAAATGAGATATGACTCAGGAGCCACAATACCTGGACATACTGAGAAATAACACTTAGAAATTTGATTTGAGCTTTCCTTTTGCCTCTGCCACGAGTATGCTCAGGCTTCAAAAGAGGCTTACGCTGTGGCAAAAAGAAGGTCTGGTTAGACCGCGATGAGACCAGTGAAATCACCGGTGCCAACTCTTGTCAGCAGATTCAGAAGCTGATCAAAGATGAATTCCCAAGCTCCATGCCAGAAAAACACCTTGGTCCGCAGGAAGGGCAGGTGTATGGGCATAGGTAAGTGAAAGGGTACTGTAAATGCTCGAATGCCTGAGAAGGTAACCTGGATGAAGAGGATAAGAATTCTTTGTTGACTGCCAGGAAGATACTGTGAATCTGAGATTGACTGCTGCATGTATCGCAGTCTGTACCTGAAAATGAAGTGTAACGTGTTAAAAAACAAGTGGATTCTCATGGAACACATCCACAAGCTGAAGGCAGACAGGGCTTGCAAGGAACTTCTGGGTGACCAGGCTGAGACTCACAGGTCTAAGACTAAGGAAGCATGTAAGCTGCCAGTGAAGAGCTGCTCCAGGTCAAGGAGGAGGAAATCATCAAGACCCTGTCTGAGGAAGGAGACCAAGAAATAAAGCACCACCTCTTTTACCTGTACATAGTGGCCTTGGTGATTATCTAGACAAATCATTCAATAAAATAGCCTTCATCTGCCTAGAAAAAGAAAAAAGAAAAATTTGATTTGAGGTTCTTTAGTTTTCTTGCTACCTAAAAAATGATCTTTATTGACTTTCTTTTTTCTTCTAATTGAACACATTCTCTCAATAACTATTTATTGTTTGCCTGATATATATCAAACATTGAGCTAGGTGCTGATGGGTCAATGCTAAAGGAGATGCAAACTGGCCCTCACAGTGCTGGAGAGGAAGAGGACAAGTAATAGGCGGTTCTGGTACAGACGTGTGTGTCACAGCAGGAGCAAGACAGTGTCATGAGTGCTCATGAGGGCACTCCCTCAGTTTGAGCAATGTGGGAGGCTGCCTCTTAGAGGGAGGTAGATTTAGGCTGAGAAATAAAGAATGAACAGGAGAGTCCACTGGGGCAAGAGAAGAGCAACTTAAGGTACAAGGATGAGAGAGTGTGGGTACGGGGGTGGGGGGGGGCGGGGAGAGAAAAGAAATTGTTGCTTTCTGAGAATTTCTGAGTAGTTCCACATGACCAGAACTCAAGAATGTGAACTGAGAATGTGGAAAGATGTGACTGGAAGAGACAGGTAGAGATAACTCATTTTCTAAACCATGATCTGGGAGTTTTTACTAAATGCTGAGGTGAATGAGGAAGCCTTGATGGGATTTCATTAAAGGAGTGCGATGACAGCTCAGTAGACAGTATTGGTGCCTCGCCACAGAACCGGAACCACCTTTCCTCTCTGACTCTGTGGGAAAGGATGGAGCAGCATTGCATTTCCCTCGACCTCCTTCTTCAGCTGCACTCCCCTGACAGGCAGAAAGGAAGGATCAGACATCACGCCTGCTAGACCTGGAGACTCTGTTGCTATAGGCAGAACAATTACAATAACACTTCAAATTAAACTTCTTAACATTTTATAAAACACTCTGACTGCCTAGAGAAAATTGTTTTCTTTTTTTTCCTTTTAACTCTTATATGTGAAATATGGTTACAGAACAAGAATATTTACAGTACTGTATGACAGATGGGGAGCATTAAACCTGTTGACCTTTACTTAAAAAATGGTGCTGTGATTAACAAATATTTTTTCCACTTTCATTGAAGATAGAATTAAAAAAATGAGCTTATATGACAAGTTCTTTCTTTCTTCTGCACACCTGCCTAGTGTTTCTACTTATTTTTGCCTGCAGGTTCTGTGTTAGTCACCACAGGCTTATGCCCCAAAATGAAACATATAAAATTAGTCTCAGGTACCAACTTTTTCAACTTCTGACATCTCTGATGTAGCTGCCTGTTTACTTCATTCTGCCTCATCTGCTCCTCTGGGTCACTTCTTAATTATTTTCGTAGGCCTTCACATTCCTATCTTCATCAGTCCTTCTTTAAGGATCTTAGAACCTTTCAGAAAATGATTTTTATGTGTATCTCAAAGATGCTTAAAAATCATTAGAAACAAACATTTTCTCAATAGTAAAATGCTCTTTCCCTTTTCCTATCTTACTGCATGTGTTTTTGTGAATCTGCTTGAAATCTCAGGCACATACAGACTACTATGTGTAGGTCAATAGATGTTACTTGAATAATAAGACAAAGAAACAGTTTTCAACACTTGTTAAGGCAAATATACAGTGATATATTGTCACTCTGGGGAACAAGAAAAATTCTGGGTATATAATTCTGGCAAACACTTTCACATACACACAAACATAGTATCTTAATAAAGAAAAAAGCTTATCTTAAATGACTAAATTACTGAAAATTTCTTGTTTATCTGACCACTTGATGTCTGACCAGCTGCTTGTCATGTCTCCTGCTACTTCTATTCGTCTTACATCAGCTGTCCACTTGTTTTTGACCTTTTGACTTAGAGAAGCTAGATAGTCCCCCCAATAGACTCTGAGATCATCAGAAATGCTCTTTGCCTCAGGTCTGGCTGTGCTTGGGCTTACTTTACATTTTTCTCTTTCAGTCTTTCCAAGCTCTCCACAATCTAGCTCCTAGCCCTCTGCCAAAGCTTTACCAATACCCGTGGTTCTGGTATTAATGTAGTAGTCAAGTCTTACACAGGTCCTGAACTAGAATTTGCTAGGCTCTTTCTGGTGTGCTTCTAATACTTTATTTTTCATTCTCACGCATTCATATGGCTAAGTTTTCCCCATCATTCAGGCCACATCTCCCAAATGCCATCTCCTTTGGTCATTCTAGTTAACATTTCTGTCCCAAGCCCCCATTGCTTATTTGGGGAAGCAAAGCTGCTACTTAAAAAAAGACCTATGATGATGTTTACTTATTTTTTATGTAATAGTAATGATGTGATTGGTCCAGGATATGGGAAAACTCTACTCCATCAGGACATTCATTCATGCATCTAGTTTTGTCATGCCCAAAGTATTGCCATCTTGTTTTGTCATGCCCAAAGTATTGCCATGCCCAAAGTATTGCCATCATCTGAATAATTAAACCTGGGCTGTCATTATTATATTCAGTTTCTAGTTAATGGGAAGGGGAAAGAAGACATGGAGGAAGCATGTTCAGTATGCTAAGGTCCAGAACCCAAAGTGGCACACGTCATTTCCTTCCCTATTTCATTGGTGAGGACAAAGTCACATGGCCATACTTGCTGTAAGGGAGGCTGGGAAATATAGTTAGCTGGGCAGCTATATGCTCAGTACAACTCAATTATAGGAGAATGGACTCTTTTGGACAATTAGCAGTCCTCACAACACTAAATTACTCTGTTATCACATAACCCTGTTTTATTTTTGCCACAGTATTATCATTAATAGAAGTATTTTTTAATAAGTTAATTAATTTTTTCTTGTTTACTAAATCTATCATTAGAATGTAAAATCTGTAATAGAAAGATCACGTTCCATTTTGTTTTCCTTTGTGCATAGAACAATACTGGCATATAGAAGGTATTTACAAGGGTTTGAAGTCCCTGAGACTGAATGAACCACTTGCTCAAGCTGCAAGCTACAAGATTTTCATTTCCTTTTACACATCTGCCAAGAAGCTTACATATCAGGGCACTAAGGGGCCAAATTTGAGACTGAATGCTAGAACTGTACTTATTTGAGTTCTTGCCCTCTTAGAAATGACAGGCCCCATCTTGGCCTGGTCATGCTTGATCACTGACTCCCATAGTCAACCTCTAGGTTGTTGGATGAACTTCATTTATCTGGGATCCTTAAATTAGGAGAGGAATTAGTAGCCCAATGTATTGTAGAATACTGATGTCACGTCTTTGAAAGATGGGGGCAAGATCTCAATTTACAGCATGGTTCATTCTGCTTTCTGAGGGCATCCACCTATTTAGCCATCAGATTATGCTGTTCCTATTTAAGGTCTGCCTCAGGGCTTGCCTGAAATGTACATATCCTAAATGAATGAGAACCCTTTTCTAAGGGAAAGAAGAAAGCTCTTATCAGTGCCTGTCACATAATGGGTAAGCAAAAAGGTAAATAAGCAACTACAATATAAAGATATGCATTATACTTTGAGAAAAGTTCAATGAAAGAAACATTAAGATATTATAATGAAGTAGACAGGGCACTAAGAGAAGACCTTATCTGAAGAAGTAATGTTTATGTTAAGATATAAAAGGCCTGGAGGAGAATAGAATCTAAGTTGATATAGTACAATTGCTTAAAGTATAGTTTTGATTCAAAACCTGATTGTATCAATTATGTCATGTATGAGTCTTCTCAGGCTTTTATAACCTGGGTGGTTATAAATACTATAAATATCATAGCCTGGGTGGCTTAAACAACAAACATTTATTTCTCACAGTTTGGGAGGCTTAGAAGTCCAAGATTAAGGCACCAGCTGATTCAGCTCCCGGAGAGGTTCCCCACTCCTGGCTTACAGATGGCTACCTTTCTCTTCTCACGTGACAGAGTAAGAGAGGGCCCCCCCCTCTCTCTCTCTCTCTCTCACGCGCTCTCTCTCTCTCTCTCTCTCTCTTTATAAAGCCAATAACACCATCATGAAGGCCCTACCCCATGACCATATCTTAACCTAATTATCTCCTGAAGGCCCTATTTCCAAATACCATCACTTTAAAAAGAGCCCAGACACATAGTAAGTGCTATTTGAGGATTTGTTAAATAAATATAAAGTGCGTGCCCAAAAGATGAAAGAGCATGGGCACAACTTCTGAGGAGACAATGACCCAACCATTTATGAGCACAGAAAGGAAGCTGGTGTGAGAACAATGAGTAAGGAGTGGAGAGAAGCTTGAGATGAAGTAGAAAAGGTGGCCAGGAACTAGACCCACTTAGACATTAAACTACTTGTAAAGAGCATGGGTTTTGCTCTCAATGGAATGGGAGGCCATTTTATTTTAATTACACAATTTAAAGATTAGGTTTATGTTTTTGAAAAGTTAGCTTGGATGATCTGTGGAGAATGGATTGTAATGAGGAAAGAAAGGAAGTACAGATAATGATTAAGAGGCTATTTTCCTAGTCCAGTCAAGAATAATTATGTAGATTGGAACACAGTAGAAGAGGTAAAAACCTGGGGAAAAATTCAGAGTTTTGAGTTGTACTTTGGTGGTCAAATTGACAGAATTTATTAATTGATTGGGTAGAGGAAGAGGGAGATATGAGAATCAGGGATAATACCATATTTCTGACTTAAGCTCTTGGCTGTAAAAAAGTGTTAAATGCTTAGTTGAAAAATAGTGGAAAATTAGTAGATTTATTGTGAAGAGGAAATTAAGACTTCAGTTTTGTTGACAAAAGTTGGGGGCTTGGGGAAGGGAGTTATAGAGTGGGAGTTAGAACTCTAAAAGATGATCAACTTAAAAATTTTTACTTTTTCTTATTTATTATAAAAAACTTAAAACAGAAAAGTTTGGGCAAGGATACATGGTATAATGAACAGCCATACACTTACTACCTGGATTCAACAGTTGTTAATATTTTGCCATATTTTGTTCATCTATCTACCTATCTCTGTACCTACATCTACATCTATATTCATATCTATGTCTAACTACATATATCTCTCCAAACTATTTCAAAATAGGCTGTAGATATTATGACATTTTCCCCCTAAATATTTCAGCACGAATCTCTTAAAACTAAAGAGCACAATACCATTATCATACATAAAAAAAACAACAACAACAACAGTAATAATTCATTAATATAATTCCTAGTTCACATTCAGATTTACTTAATGTTCCCCAATTTATCTTTTATGCATTTAAGATTGCCAATATTTAAAGAGCAGGTATGCATGCAGGAGCTATATAAGAGAATAGAGAAGTAGGGGTCTGTATAAAAGTTAAAGCAAGAAAGCCTGGTTTCAGGGAGGCCAAAAGAGAAGTGATTTCAAAGATGCTGAGTCTGTGAATACTAAAGGCCTTCCATAGTTAGCTCTTTGTCTTAGAAAAGTTGGATTTAGGGCTATTTAAAAGAGGTTGAACTGCAAGACTCATTGCTATCCCTTCAGACTTATGATTTATGATAAAATAAAATATCTTAATTGATTTGGTAAAGAATTAAAGATGAGAGGAGATAAAATCCAATGTTTAGTGAAGGATTGTAAACTGACTCTTGCATATTGACTTGTACTTTATCATTCCATTTGGTAGTTTTATAATGCTTTGCTTCTGGACACTGACTTAGTTTCAATGATTCCTCTTCTCTTTAAATTTTTCACTCCTTCGCATCCCTTAAATATGCCATTAATTTAATGTTATTTATAATCCCAGTTCTTTACTCCTCTCACCAATTATAATGGCCATATAATTTATCTTCCAAATTGGAACACTATTTAGGGTAAAAGTGGATACCATTAATAGTGACACAGAACTTGAAGTATAAAGTGGACTGTTCAGGCAAAACAGGTTGTATTGTTACTGAACCTATGGATAAATCACCTTCTCCCCTTTTCTATTCTCTCTCACTCCATTTTTTTATAGCTGAGGCCTCTTAACATGTCAAGAATGGAAACTCCTCGGGATACCCTTTATGAGAAAGCAATCTCTCCATACACCTTTCAAGAAATTATAGAATAAAATACACATAACCACAACCCTTCAAAGTTTTAAACACTTTAAGTAGTTTCTAGTCACACCATACTTTTTTCTAATATTTCTGATTTCTAAGGTTTTCCTCCCTTATAAATTTCTATTAGCACCTCATTTGTGAAATCTCTTTATATTTTATTTTGACTGTGTGCAAGAATCTCTACTAAGCCCTTGACTAAAAAATATACACATTAATGCATATTTTAAATATCTACTACCCTATTTCATATAACTGATTATATCCTTGCAGTAAAAGGAGATTATATCCTTTTGGTAAAAAATAAAGTCGATTTAATAGAAGCACAATTGTCAAATGTATTTGAAAAACTTTGTATTTGGTAAGCTACCAATAACTATTTGTTAAATGAACAAGTAAATGAGTGAGCCAAATTATAGTGTTTTATTTTGTTCTTAAATTGGTAGAATAGTGGGCTCAACTCTTCTCTTTTAAGTATCAAAAGGAAAAGTTGAACACAAAGATTTATTTTCTCCTTTATCCTTTCTGCCATGATCACTCTTATAATTTGAATCAAAATGACAATAAGGCTAAGTATGTACTAATAATATCAAAAGCACTAGATTTTTTAGTTTTTCTTGAAAATAGGGTTAAAAATGGGTCATACTATATTACATTCTGTTTTGAAACATGATTTTAGTAGGTCATTATAACCTGAAGTTTTTTTTTTTTATAGTTTTCAATTTCTTTTCTCTCTCCCTTTCTCTCTGTCTCTCTCTGTCTTTCTGTCTCTCTGTTTCTCTGTCTCTCTATAAAAGACTTTAAGTTTTAAGAGCTAAAACTACTCTTAAAGTTTTAAGAGCTAAAATTGCTCTTTAGGTTTACAACAAAATTGAGCTGAAGATACAGAGATTTTTCATATCCCCTGCCTGCACACATACATAGTCTCTCCCATTATCAACATCACTCAACAGAATGGTACATTTTTTTTTTTTAACCAAGGTTGAACCTGTATTTACACATTATAATCACTCAAAATCCATAGTTTATTTTAGGGCTCTGTTGTACATTCTATGAGTTTGGATACAAGTATAATGCGATATATCTATCATTATAACATTCGGAGTATTTTCACTACCCTAAAAAATCCTCTGTGTTCTGTCTATTCATGTTCCCCAACACCCCGCCACTGCCACAACCACTGATCTTTTATTTTGTCCATAGTTTTGCCTTCCGAGTGTTTTTTTGTTTGTTTGTTTCAGCAATTATTCTTCAAAATAATTTTGAAGAAATCTCAATTTTGAAAGTTGTCTATCAGTACTCAGCATCCATTCCCATTGGCTTCTGTGTTCTTCTCTGTACTGCAGGGACTGGTAAGCTAAATGCCACATATACCAGGCTTCCTTCCTATTAGGGTTCTGGGTATGATTTAGATTCTACCAATAAAATGCACTCACATAACATTTAGGATATAGAAGGGAGACAGTGGCCATCTTTTTGCTGCTGTGGTGGCCAGCAGCAAGTCAGATGGATATTTTTACTATAGCCTAATGCCAGATGCCAGTGGGTAGTTATCATCTTCATGGCTGTAGAGATAGCAGCAGCAGAAGCAGTAGCAACAGTTTTCTGAGCCCTGGTTTCTAGGCAGGGTAATGTGACCTTAGAGCTAGTTGTCTAGTGGTGGCTCCTTAATTTCTTTGCTTCCCAAAATTTGTAGGCACAAAATTTCTATATTACACCCCTTTCTGATTGAGAGGTTTGCTTTCCTAAACTGACTCTTAAATGATACTACTTTATAGTATTCAGTTTTTGTATATAGCAGTATTTACCAAAGCAGATCTCTACTAAACATATACATTATTATAAGGTTTATACATTTTTAGTTTATACATTATAAATTATGCTGTGAGTACAATTTCTTATTGTTAAACATTTCAGTTCATAATATAAATTTTATACTTGGCCTTTAAAATACATATCTGGGTAAAAGAGTATGTACAATTTAAGTTATACATATACATATATTCCATATATATTCATAATTTCATAAATTACTCTCTAAGAAGGTTGTAGAAATGAATAATTGCAACAACTTTATGTGAGAGTCAAAACAATTTTATTTCAACGGAGGAGAAGAGTAAGGGAGGTAAACGGTAGACTGCAGGGAAGTGGGCTGCCAAGTGGCATCCTGCACAGGGCTGCTAAAAACCTTTAACATCCTCGGGAATTGGAAATAGGATAGTATCTTCTTCCATCTTCTTTAAATGTCTGTCTGTCCGTCCGTCCGTCCGTCCATCCATCCATCCATCCATCCATCCATCCATCCATCCATCCATCCATCCATCTATCTATCTATCTATCTATCTATCTATCTATCTATCTATCTATCTATCTATCTATCTATCTTCTACTCTACTGTTTAGTTTACCCCTCTTTGAATATATGTATTTGTGTATACATATGTACATATATGTATATATGTTTAAATACATATGTATAGATAAATAGGTAGATACCTGTAAAAACTTTTGCCTTTCTCCTTCTATGTTGACTACTCTAATACTTCAAAAATATATGGTGACATAAGCAGGTACATCAGGTTGGGCGTCCTAAATCTCTCAAATAAGGGTCTAAGATAAGTTGTGTAGCTGGGTGCAAGGAAATAATGATACGGTAAAGGGAACTTTGTACCAGGGTCACATTTGTGCTTGAGTCTAGCCTTGGCCAGCTGGGAGTGAGCGTATAAGGACACAATAGTGGGAGTCCTTTTGAGACATCACCAATCAGCTCTGTCAAAGCTCTGTTTGCACTAAATGACTCTGGAGCAGGAGTCTGGCTATCTCTTCCTTGTCAGTTAATTGAACGCATCACTTTCTAACTTCTCTAGTGGCTTTTCTATCTCTTTTGCCAGGCTCTGACAAGGTTCATCCCCAAACAGCTAGCAATGTGCTGATATCTGTCAAAACAAGTTTATTGAATAAAAGAATAAATGGATAAAGAAATAAATGGAAATGATACACACTACCCTACCACTCTGACATTCCTCCTTCACCATTATACATATATGCCTGAGATAAAATACAGTTCAGTGTCTCCTGAACTAGGCTCAAAGATGTGTGTGTTCTAATGTAAAATATGTCCTTTTCTGAATTTCCATTGCTTCATTTCTCATTTTATGAAGATACGGCTGGAGACAGACATGAATGTGTTTAGAAGGAAGCAAATACTAAAATTATGTAAACATGTATATTCTCATTGCTTTAAAAAATCAGAAATTATCCTAATTTCTTGGCATTCATGAGAGAAGTTTCTTTGGTATAATTGGATCTGATCTTTCGAAAGCCTTTCCTTAGCCCTATGGAATGAGCATATCTCCATGATTTTCTACTCCATCTTTTTTGAATTAAACTCAGCACATTGTTTTTCTTAACTGAAAGCTCAGGCTTTTAATCTTATTATTTCACTAGAATTATCAATGACATCTCTATTTTTCCATAAATATTATTTTTTAATTCCCTTTTCTCTAAATATATCTCAAAGTAAATAACTTTTAAGGTAGTTTTTTTTTTTAATACCAGAATTTTATTTTGATGATATTAAGGTGTAATGGGAAGATTTAACTAATTCTTAGTGTGATGCATGTTCATTTCACAAATGAAATACTTTGAATGTTCATACAATACAAACATTTATGAAGTATACTCCCAAAATATATGACAAGCAGGTATAAATTTTTTAAACATTTGTAGAACTGAAGGAGACTCAGGCTATTTCTATACATTTTCAAATATTTGAATATGGAAAAGAGACTTTGCTTAGTAGGTTTTAAAAGACATTTGCCAATTTAATCAGGAGAAAATCTGAAATTTTTAACAATTTACCATAAAATTTCAAGTTTTCCTAACTGGTGCTTTGTGGTTCAAGGGTTCTCAAGGTGTGTTCCAGGGGATAGCAGTTTTGAGGAATGCTAGTTGGTGCTACATGAAGAGATGACTGTGGTCAAATAAACTTTAGGCTAAACAAAGTTAAATGGTCTTTCTTACTTAGGGAAGTCTCGGAAACTAACATCCTTCTGTGCTCTGAATTTCTCCAAAAGGGCATAAAGTTCATAGATTTTCTCAGGTACTTGACCTCAAAGAACCCCCTTTTTTCACAGAGCAATTTTGTGGAATTACATTCTACAAGACTTTTTTTAGAATTGGTGTAGACCAAAAGATTGAAATGGACAAAGTGACTTTTAGATTGATTTTTAAAAACATTTTTGCAAAATAAGAGAGATGAACTGATATGTTTCTCATCCCCTTTTAACCCTTTTAAAGATCAGATGTGATCACTCATACATACTCCTCACAAGTAGCCACAACAGATAGCCCACCCCGTGAGCCTCACAGAAGTTCTAAATCAAATTCTCAGGGAATTGTTGCTGCCTTCATTTTTCAGTAGAGTCATCAGTGGGAAAGAAATCAGTGTCTCACAACATGAGGTATGGTTAGCAACGTCAGGAGAGCCTTTCTTCTTGGGCTAGCATTCAAGGGTGTGGAATGTAGAGTAGAGGAGTCTTTGTGGACTGAAGGCTTCCTTAAATAAACTCTAAATTAATTCAATATCTACCAAATGCAAGGTTCTATGTAAGCATTATGTAAAGTGGGTAAAGGTGTGGATGGCGAATCCTCTTTTTGTCAACTTTTTCATATGAGCCCTGTTGTTCTATAAGAAAATTCTGATTACATTTTCCATTACTAAGATACTTTCCCGAACCATAAGTCTCAATCCCTTACTAATATTCTCTCTGTGTTAATTAATTAATTGTGAATTAATTCAATAAATATGTATTCCGTGCCTAAGAAGTAATGTTTACTGTGATGGGAAACCCTAAAAATAGAAGTAGGCACAGGGGTGAAGGAGAATAAAAAATTCTGATCTAAACATATCGAGCATCAGATGCTCCATTATATAGTGAAATGGAGATGTTGAGTAGGCAGTTTAGTCCTAGGAGTCTCAAATTGAGGTAAAATTTGGAGCTGGTTATATACATTTGAGAACCAGCGACATAAAGATAATGTTTAAAACACGGAGTGGAAGGAATAATTTAGTATAGATGGAAAACAGAAGAGGCTCAAGGACTGATCTCTGAGAGCAAACCAGCAGTCAGAGATCAGAAGAGGAAGATGACATAGCAAAGAGGTGGAGAGAAGTAGCCAGAATCTTGGAAGGAAGAATTAAGAGTATGCTATATTCTGGAAGCCACATGGAAACAGTATTTCAGGAAGGAGAGAAAAATCATGTCAAGTGCTCTGGAGTTAAGGAAGATGAAGTCTAAGAACTTTCCATTGGATTTGACAATGCTGGAGGTCACTGAGAATCTTGAGGAAAGCAGTTTCCATAAAGGTGGTGTCCTCTGTATATTGTAGCAATGAAAGATGTCAGACAAATTGTTTTTCAAAGGTGATAGCCATCCTGGGTTCAGCCAAAGTTTGGCCCCTTATTTCATATATTTGCCTTGGATTAAAGCTACTCATTTAGTTCATATAAACATTTGTTCCTTGTTTGGTGACTGCATAAAGATAAAATGTGTTTTTTGTGGCTAGAATTATTTTTTGTTAATCTTTTGAATTAAACTTTATTCATGGACCTAGATGATATGCTGGATATATAATGAAAAGCTGTAAAGTAAACCTTTGATACAAACCTTTGAGTTTTTTCAAACTGTTTTTTCATTTTAATGAGGCTTTTTCTTTGGCTCCAACACACCAATATTTCTTCATGGCTACTTTCTGGTTAGCATTGTGGTAATAAAATAGACTTATATACTTTTATGTGATTTTTTAATATTGAGATGGCGTTATATTATTCCCATTCTTTATTCTAAGAGTTGATTTTAAAAATTATAAGAAGGTAGGGTAATCACAAGAATGTAGAATGCTATCCTGTCCATCTCCTAGTCTCTAAATGAGCCATAATTAAGGAATTAGAGTGAACTGATTATACATCCTAATATTCAATAACTTCAGGAAAAGAGATTAGAAATGTACTAGGCAATTATAATAGCTTTTCCTGAAACATTCAAGCTTTTTAAAATAAATATTGTAATTCCAATTTCAACTGAACTGAGGTCCCACTGAGCAGTCAAAAATAGTTTCTTATTACCATTTGTATATTTTATATTATTTCTTAGCTTGTATTTTAGTCTGTGTGTCAAATGGAGAAAATGAGTTATGTTGTTTCTCTCTCTCTCTCTCTTTCCCCCGCCTTCCTCTCTCCTTCCCTCCCTCCCTTTCTTCCTCTCTCACCCTTCCCCCCTCCGTCCCACCCACCCACCCACTCTTTTTCAAATAGACAGGCTGACAAGGAACTAAGCTTTTCAAGGTCATCACCTTACATGCTTGTTTTTTTTGTTGTTGTTTTTTTGTTATTTTTTTAATTTGTAAAATGGGTTAAAAGTTTCTCCTTTGTCATGTCATCTGATTGTTAGGAAGTCTGATTTGACTATCAGATAGACTCATTACTCAATCTCCAATTCAGGTGTCTTCTGTACTAAGAGAAAGACATGTTTGCTCTATTTGTTATTTGAATCTATGAAAGACTATTTGCTGTATTTGTTATTTGAATTCTGTGAGGAAGTTTATGTAAAATACATCCAACTAACTTCAAGAAAAGTTGGTATTAGGTGCCAAGCTTGATCCTTAACATAAACAACCAAACACCTCATACTAATATTAGCTTTTATTCCAGCTCCTTAACACTTACCATAGTAGAGCCTTTGAGAAAACCCTCTAATACTGTTACCAAAGATAAAGAAGCTGTGGCAAAGTCTACCTAATGCATTCCTTTTTATTTATTTATTATTTTTTTTGTGTGAGCTGTGAGATGGTGATAATTTGCAAAATAGCAGTGCCTGGCAGGATAATCAAATAGGATTGATTTCGGACACATACATTTTCAACCTCAGTGATTTCTAGTTTTGATTGCAAACGTGTCTTTAGAGTGGCAGAATTTTGTCATTTTATATCCTGTAGATGGCAATGTTGCTCTTGAAAAATAAACAGATAAATGTCTAAAGAAAGTTTATGCTTCCCGGATGCAGCATTGCTCAATAACTAGTGAACAGGAGCTTTACTGTCAATTCAAGGTACACTGTTCAGAAAATATATTTCAGATGTAGAATATGTATGGAATAGATAAATATCTATAAGTTTCAGCATTTACATTTAAAATTGCGTATGGTTTAAAAGAATGTTTTAACTTTTCTCTTCTAAGTGGTCTCATTTTTTTTTTCTTTAAATAATGTTTTATTTTTGGTCTCATGCTTAGACTTGCTTTCACATTGCTAAAAGATGAAGAATTGTCCTTGCTAAAACCTACAGACTTCTAAAATTTACACCATTCAGTGATCCACCATAGAACCAGGAAGGCAAAGAACTCAAGGATAAACACACAGTGGCCTTCTCCTTGGTGCCCAAGGGCATTGTTGTTTTCTCTGGGGAGTCTAGGATTGAGGTCAGAGGGGAATGCTTCCTCAAACAACTCATGTTGTTATTGTCATTAATTGGATTTGATTTCAAAGGCAGCCAAGAGAGAGCCAGATGAAAAAGTTTTAATTAAAATACAAACCCTCAATAAACAGATATGCTAAATGACTTGCTTTTAAATTGAGATGAAAAGTTTTAATGTATATAAAAGTATACTGCAAACTTTCTTCAGAAAAATATAAACTGAGGCTATCAACTTTAGAAACCTATATCTTACTATTTGGACCTAGAGGTTTTCCATGACTTAAGACTGAAGGCATATGAAAAAAAAAAAAAATCATGGTCGTCTTCTGGTCCATTTTCTTCCTTATCCATGAAATCCCTGACAATATTATTATTACTCTGAATAAAAATTTCTTGGTAAATTTAATCTATACAAAAAGCAATTATTTGCTCTTTGGTAAGAAAGGGAGAAGATAAAAAATGGGCTGGGATTATGGAAAGAATTTTGAAAAGTAATGTAAAAATTTTGGTATGGTTTTGGATTGAATGAGAATGATCCTACTTAGGAATAGAACATATACTAGTCTTATTAATATTTTTTCTAAAACATCTTTGGTTAGTGAATATTAATTTTTGCTATTGAAAACTTCTGGTCATTCTACTCTATTGTGTATTCATGCTTCTGCTTCCCTTCTTTTATATTTTTTGACAGCACTAGAGGAGGAGTTGTGCAGAGCACAGGTGTCAACGTTAGACAGCCCTGAGGTAACATTTGGCTGTGCCCACCTCAGCCTGATTACTTGATGACAGTCACTTGATGTAACCAGTATTAACTGATAAAATAGTAAAAACATCTGTACCCATCTTTTAGGTATTTGGGCTTATAATAGCTATTCGATAAGTGATGGCTTTTTTATAGCTTTTATTTTTCTCTTAGGAATGAGTTTTCTCTCATTATTTTGCTTTTTTTGGCAAAAGAAAAAATCACACAGTAACTAGTCAATAAATATTTGTTAAATGAATAGCTGAAAAAATGAAGCAATTAATTATTGAAGAAAGTTGTGCAGTGGCATTCATATCAGAAAAATTTCTTCAACTTCTCTTTTTAGATTCAAGCATAAGACAAAGGGTAACCATGTCTCAAAGGTCTGTGATTAAATCATACAAAAGCGAAGAAGCAAAGCAAAAGAAAGTCAATATATTTAAAAATTTATTATGGCATGTCAAGCAGAATTACAGAATTTTCCTACTGAGGAGAAATTTCTAGTGAAGTTCTCACTGGACTCTGAACTCTTCAGTTTGTAAAAGGGAGCTCATTCTAGCTTTTGCATTTTGACCAGGTAAACACACCTCAAGGTCAATATGAAAAGAAAGGTTAGTAATCTATTTGTTTGTTTCCTTATTGTATGTATATGTATGTTTTCATTTTTTTTTTTGAGACATCACTGGGTTTCTTTTTTATGTAGTAAATTTATAGAGCTTTACCAAACACAGAGAAAACAGTTCTGAAGTATCCCAAAGCTAAATGTTTAATAAGATTTCAGAGGATGCAAATCTTTGTAAATTAGTTTTTTACTATAAAGTGAATGCTTCAGCTAATGATCACAAATAAATCTAATTCTATAAAACTTGTGGCCCAGCTGAGAAGTCTGTGATTAAAAAATGGATTCCAGATATAAACTCCTCTTCTTTTCCTTGGTTCAATGTATTTTATGAAACGGTCTGCCAATAAAAAAATAATGCATTTGAAAGACTTGCTTTTAAGACAAAAGCAGAATGCAGGCCTGGTAACTTTTGAAATAAAAAACTGTCTCATGTTCTTGACTACTATTTAGGAAACATTACTTTCTATCAATAAAAAATGTTGAGCGTTTTTAGCACTGACAGAATGCTCACCAGATATTTGATATTATGTTAAACAACTTACATCATTGATGTTTCCATGATTACCTAATTATTTTTGTTATCAAATTTATTTTAAAGAGGAATAGATTGTTGGAGAGATTAAATAGCTAATCTAACTGTTTCCATCCAGGAAGTGATATGCTTGGACCTTAAACCCAGCCAGTCTGACCATAGTCCTAGTCTAGAGACTAGACTTTTAAACACCAATTTATGGTAGCTACTTTTCTAGTAAACGCTTTTCTATAAAACTCTTGTCAAAACTCTAGTTGAGAGAGACTCTTCAACAGGACTAGCGTAAGTCTATATTTTTCAGTTTGGGACGTGTTCGTCTCCCAGGTTATGTTTCTTATATCTCCCTGGTTCTATGTTCTTTAGTCCGTGATATATTAAGTTTCTCCAAAAGTTATATTATGACATAGATAGATATAACATGTCTTCTGAATAAATCATTTTCCTGTAGTATAGTGGGGCAAAACATTATTACTGTTGCATGTTTGTAACAAAATTATTTCCAATGGAAGTAATTGAAAAATACTTGTAATTAGGAAAGTTCTCATCATATCCTCTATTTTAATAAAAACTTGAAGAGCAAAACGTAACAAACCTTGACTATACCCCTTGGTTCTCTTCAGAATTTTTATTTATTATTGAACTCTGTTTAAATATTATATCCTCAGCTCTCATAGATGGTCTGATATGATAGGAAACTTTTCTATGGCATTAAATAAAAAACAACTGCTGTTGAGGTCTTCATTCATTATTTTGTTCAAAACCCTTTGTAAAATACCCTTGCATCAGATTCCTCCAAGAGCTAGGAACTTTACAATTGAACTAATTTTCCACTTGATATCGAGAGATATACAATTCATTGTGTTGTCTTTTGACCTGGATTGCTAGAAATTTAGTGTTAAGGTTTAAAATCACTTGTTATAGTTTTCCCCAGTCAAGACTTCATATAATATTTCTCCTTAGTTCTCCTTCTATCATTCTTTCAAAATCTTTCATCATGAATTAATAGTCTTGGGTTTATTTAAAAACACTTTTATTCCAAGTTGCCCCAAATCCTTTATGGAAATAGAAGGAGGACAAAAGGGTTTAGCAAGAAATATACATAGAAACATCATAAGGTGTACATTTATTTTTACAATGCATGTAGGTAGAATTTTCTTCAGTAGAATGAACAATGTAATAACACTTCAATGTATGCTTGACAACTTTTTTTTAGCTATATTTTGTTTTTGGTGCATGGGTATTATAGGTCAAATAACCTTCTACAAACCAATCTTTAAAATAAAAACTAATATTTTTTAGGGTTTATTAAGATTTTAATTGATGTTTCTAAGTGATATTGAATGTTTAGACAGAATAAGCATGAACTAGGTATATGAATTCTAAAACTATTCTAAATATGTGATAAAAAGAAAAGATTGAATATTTTGTATTCTTTATTAATTGTGAAGACCATATCTCGTTCTATTAAATGTTCTCTCTTTTAAGAAATATCCACAGCCTAAGGGGGTAACCTAGCTTTCTGCGTGTTTTCCTTAATTAAAATTTGCATTTTCCCAATTATGTTATGGAAAATATAACATTTTTACAATGTTTTGCAGATTGTTGATTCCATAACTATGAGTGAGATAAAGGCTAAATATTTTTGCCTTTTAAACCAACTTACATTCTGAACTCCTCATGATTCAGTTATTATTTTCCTTTTATTATTAACATATATATCTATTTAATTTATATGAATATTCCAAAACTCTTAAAGATAATGATTTTCTACCTGTTACTCAAATTGTATAAGTGTACATTGTTTAGAAAGAAGTTATAAATATGCCAAACATGATAATATCAAAAGATGTAACAGAAACTAGTTCAAAAAGTATCATGGCATGGGGTATGTTTAAAATAAGTTGGTGTTTATCTGTATCATCAATGCTTCATGAAACTCTGATTCATTTCATTAGTAGAAATATCTATCCAGAAAGTCAATAAAGAGTGCTGAGAGCATTTGTGAAATGCCATTGACTTTTGCAATTGCAAGCAATCCATCTCCCTAAACATGAATTGTGCTATGTCTGTGTGTCTTCCAATAAACATCTCCCCATCAAATAGTTTCAATGTCAGTAAATAGAATGAAATATAAAAATCTCTCTCTTCTTCCTTTCGGAGCAAAAATTCTGACCTTTCCACATCTATAGAAAGTTAATATACATGAAAAAATTCAAGACAGCTGTTTTGACTAGAACTGTAACTTTAGTTATATTTTGAAAACTATTGCAAAGGTAATTTGACATTCTCATTTAAAAAACATTATATTAATAATTGCAGGAACACATGTTAATGAAGTAATCTTTTTCAAATTCTTGTGCTTTTATGGAATACCTATTCTGATTGGAACAATTTTTCTCTTCCCAGAGCGGACATTATGCTTTTGTGAGATTATGATTTTTTCCTCCTCAGTTATTTCTTGCTCTCCTGAGTGCAAGAATTGTCCTGAAAGGAGAGAACGAAGCGCATTGATGTCTTTTTCTCAGAACATATTGTCAAGAGCATCTTTGTCATATGTTTGTTGTTGTTGTTATTATTTCTACTTAGTAAAATATTCTTTAACCTTTATCATATCTTTATTCCTTTCAGTACATTTGGAAATTGGAGGTATTATTTTCTTATTTTATGGAGAGAACTGTTACAGAAAAGTTATAGAAAGAAGTACTTAGAAACAGAGCATATGGGTGAAAGCTTCAGGAGATCATTGGTTCATTGTAAGAAAAGATTTTGGACCTGTCTTGGCATTTGTAGTCCCTGGGAAAATGTACTAAAGGGAACTCAAGTATCAGATTGGTTGTATTGAATATTCTACTCCTATGTCTAGAAGACCCCTTCACTAATTCATGATATAGCTAATTCCTATTTTCCCTTCACAGATCAGCTTGATTTCATCCACACAAGGAAGTTTTCTTGGAATGACTCCTCTCCCACCTACTGTAACATTCCTGTGCTCCAACATGTGTTCGTCTCTATCACAACACGTGTTACTCTCCATTGCTATTGTTAAATTTAAATTAGTCGCTCATACTTGCAACTAGTCTTAAGTGGCTTGAGAGTAGGGATCATGACTTATTTCATTTTATACCTCTAACATTCAGCACAATTCCTGACAATATAGCAAAGTTGAATGAATGAATGAAAAGTTTTAAACTCTTTTAAATATGTGATTTGGAAAGACATTTGAAAGAAATCTATTTGTAGTGTTCTAGTTTCCTTGGTTTCATTTTTATACCTCTACAGACTCATACAAAGTATCATGTTATACAGAATAACATAGGTGTACAGTTGCTCTAAAAGACAATTTATTTGATAATCCCCTATTGATTATGAATGCATCTCAGGATCACAGGAAACATAATTTGCAAGTTGATTATTGTTATTGTTGAAAAGTCATTGATGTTGGTTTCTACACTCATTTTATTTCTCGTAGTACCAAATATTTGAGTGGTAGTAATATTTATTTATTTTTTTTACTTCACTGTTTCCATTGAGGTTTTAGATAAGAGCTTAATAATTGAGGTAAAATGAGAAAGAGAAAATGCCATGTTGTTGAGAATGTAGAATAACTGGAACACTCAGGCATTGTTGATAGAAATATAAATTGCTATAAGATATTTTGGAAGCCTGTTTATTAGTACTCTAAAGATGAACATGTGCATGCTCTATGACCTAACAATGCCACTGTTAGGTGTATGACATATTGAAATGAGCATATATTCATCAAAATATATAGATGTTTTAGTGGCCCTATTTGTAATAGCTCTAAATTGGAAATAAGCCAAATATATTTATAGTAGAGTAGATGATTATCACTTATAAATATAGCAAAATGTCTATACAGCAATTAAAATAAATTAAATGCAGCTATATGCAACAACAAGGATGAAGCTCTCTCTCACACACACACAATGATAATACTGAATGAAAGCATCCAGAACCCAAAGAGTACATGTTGTATGGTTCTATTTACATAAATTTCAAACACTGAAAAAAACAAATCTATGGAGGGAGAAGCCAGGAGAACGTAGGGGTTGGGGGAGGATAATAATGGGAAGGGGAGCATAAAAGGAGCTTTTAGGGGGTTGCCTGTGTTCTATTTCATAATCTGGATGGTGGCTATCCAGTTGTGTTCAGTTTGTGAAAGGGTTTTGAATTAAGATATGTGCACTTTTCTGTATGTTTGTTATACCCTACTAAAAGTTTAAAAATGAAATAAAGTCAGAATAAGAAGTCAGAATTGTGATTTAGCAATTGGTAAATACTTCAAATGGATATTTTCTATTTTGAATTAAAAAAAATCATGATTCCACCACTCTTTTGTTAAATGTGTAGAATTTGGCTATGTCAATATAGCCAAGGTTTCTCCAACCATTAGACTTTTGATATCCCATTTAATTTACTGACATATGAATATGTGAACTCTTTGGATAGTAGTGTTATATACAAGACAACAAGCCCAAAGTGGAGTTGCTAATGTTAAGCCCCATGTCACCAAACCAAGACTTAACTTCAGTTTTTCCTCTCTCAGAAACTGAATCTTAAACTAGTCAACTTAATCAGCTCTAGTGAGGTAATCTACCTGATAGACTCCTGCCATTGCCTAAAGGAAAGTGACCTGGCAATAACCAGTTGGTTATTTGACTTTTTTTTTTTTGCCTAATATAACTTTCTTGTTTCTGCTCCCGTCTCTCAATAAAAGTCTTTCTTTTTGTATAGCTCCTCAGAGGTCCTTTCTATCTGCAAGACTGGATGTTGTCTGATTCATGGATAATTGAATGAAGCCAATATCTTTAAAATTTACTCATTTCAATTTTATTTTTTAACAGTAGTGCTAAAGTTCACCCATCCATCCACCAAAAAAATATTAAAAAAAAAAAAGGTAGACATGTATCTTATTGGACTAGCAAGTAATTTCTGATCTTTCGGACTAATCGTTTCTTCAGAATATCTCAAGCTGTTACACAAGTGACCTACTGTTCAGACCATGCTATTAAAATGGTTCAATTAGTGATGACACTTTACATTAAAAGAAACATTGTTTTGTGTACATTGTGAATTGATTTGTATTTTTTTTTTTTTGAGAATGTGAATATTATTTATGGAGTTTCTTTTTTTAAAAATAAATTATTCCTAGTGAAATAGAGCAAATACATGTTATTTTTCTCCAAAGTCAAAATTCCGTGTTCATATTTTATAGACAGGTAGCAACTAAGAAAATAAAATTGTAAAAGACTGACCAACTATAGAGAAATTTATAGCATTTGTATTTTTAGCTAAAAAAAGAGAAACAAAGTTAATAAATCTGTTACTTCCTTGTTTGTCAAGGTCCAAGAAAAGAAGTGCTTTCATTAGCCTATTTGTCAGGCAGGAGTGAAATGAGGCAG
>NW_011888795.1:15504302-15506383 GCF_000151845.1 Pteropus vampyrus
ACAAGAGACATGAATACAGAAATCTAAATAATATTTAAAGGGCAGACAGAAGAAGAGCTACAAAAAGAATGCAGAGGGTAGGTCAGAGGAGTCAGAGAAAGGTCGCTTAGGCACTAGTTACTTCTTAAACATTATGAGAATTGGGTATCAAAGAAAATGGGGAGTTTCAAAGATAGTGCTTAATGCAATCAAGTATTGAAGAAGGTCCTATTAGTTAGTTTACAAGAAATATTTGGCCGAGACCAAGGATCTTGAGCAAATTGGATTCTGCTTTGTTATAACAATCCCCCCTACCCCAAGAAATTCTGGAAGAATAAGTATGAAAAGCTAGGCCAGGCCATACTAACCCCAACCAAAACATTTTGTCTCCAGGTAGAGCACTGGCCTCAAACTTCAATGTGGACTCTAATTTAGGAGTTTGTCCACAGTTAGAAGGGACTTAAAGACTCTGTTTACTTAGAATAAGCAGGCCAAAGGCAAGATTAAAAAAAAATTTCGAGGCTCATACCCAGTCTTTTTGTTTTATCATTCAGGTAATGAAGAAATGCACATCCCAGGAAAATCAGGTCAAGTAAAGGAAGGAAAAATTTGACTTATTCCTAAAGCCTAGGGCTCTTCAAGGCTCAGTCCAATGTTTCTAGATGAAAAGTTTGTAGAGACAACTGTAGATAATCTTAAAATTATTTTGAAAGAGAGTAAGAATTTAAAAAAATCTAATGTCTGAGAAAAAGAGAGCAGAATCCACCATGGCTTATCGTTACATAAACTCTGTGGTCCAAATAAATGTCTTCCACTGAGACCCACTGAGCCAGAAGTATTCTTTAGAGATTAGCATTTTTTTTTTCAATAAGAAAATCTCTGAAATATAATCATCAAAACTTGTAATTATTGGGCTGTCCTAGTTTTTAAAAACAAGCTTTTTATTTTAGACCAATTTTAAAATGGCAGAAATTATTGTAAAAATAATATAGTAAATTAATTAACTAAAATCAGTGCTTTATTCAGAGTTCCCCAGTTTTTCCCTAATGTTCTTTTTCCTGTTCCAGCACCCCACCCAGGATGTTGCATTACATGTAGTTGTCATGAATTCTTAGTTCCTCTTGGCTATCACAATTACTTAGAATTTCCTTTGTTTTGTTGTCCTTGGGTATTTGGGGAATACTGGTGAGGTCTTTTCTAAAATGTTCCCAAATTGGGATTTGTCTGATGTTTGTCTCATGCTTAGACTGGGACAATATGTTTTTGTGAGACATCCACAAATGTAAAGTGTCATTCTTATCGTATCACATCAACATAACTAATCATTGTTCATGTTAATCTTGATTACCTGGCTTATAGTAGTGTTTGTCAGGTTTTGCTACTGTAAACTTACTTCTTTTTTCTCCCTTTCCATACTATACTTTTTGGAGGAAAGTCTATGTGCAGCCCACACTTAAAAAAATAGAACATTATTCTTTATCTTTGTAAGGGTGGAATATTTATACAGACAGCCCTCTGTATCTGAGGGTTCTGCATCTATGAAATTGATCCACTGTTGGCTGAATCCATGCATGTGGAACCCACAGATATGGAGGGCTGACTAAGGGACCTGAGCACCTGTGGATTTTGGTATCCACAGGAGTTCCTGGAACCAATCACCGTCACATACCAAGGAATGACCAGTATACATTATTTGGAATTCTTCACAGAAGATTTGTTTATTCTTATTTATTTATATATTTATATCGATAATTCACATCAATATGATTCATGGATATTATTTTATATTTGGCATTGTAATCCAATACCACTTTGTTTTATTGCTTAAATTGTTCCAAATTTGGTCATTGGGAGCTCCTTCAGTTGGTTCCTGTATCCCTTTGACATACCCTATCATTGTGTGTTTGTTTCTTTCTTTGAGTGCTTTTTTACTTTCTGGCACTGCAAGATGCTTTAGGCTTATGTTGTATAGTTTCTTCCCTAATATTAGAATCAGCTGTTTCTCTAAGGAGCCCTGATTTCTTTTATTTAAGAATGATATTAAAAATCAAGATTCGTGTGCTAGGTTTGCCCTATGCTATTGGGATGTCATTGCTCCTCAG
>NW_011888795.1:15506433-15508419 GCF_000151845.1 Pteropus vampyrus
AAAGTTAATAAATCTGTTACTTCCTTGTTTGTCAAGGTCCAAGAAAAGAAGTGCTTTCATTAGCCTATTTGTCAGGCAGGAGTGAAATGAGGCAGAAAATACTAATATAGAACAACTAGGAGCAATCAGAAATACAAACTTTTGACAGAACTTGGTTTCCATGTGAAGGTTTGAACAACAACTTCTGACAAAGAAAGAAAGTTAGAAAAAAATTATGAAAGTGGTAATGTGAAAAATGATGATATAATCTTTGGAATTTAGCTTGGCCTTTGATATGTGCCATATTGCACAGTTTAGTTTTGAAAGGTCATTTAAGCAGAGTTAATTGCCTCCATTTAATTGGATAGTCAACAGAATTTGCTCAAATGCTTGGTGTACTTTGGGCCTCAGAAGTAAAACAAAGAATTTAGTCCTTCTTAGAACTAGCTTGATTGGCAGGAGTCATAAATGCTTCCAAGTATCACAACACCAGACTGTTAAGAATAAAAATCTAACAACATGACCAGATAAATATTTTCAAGGGATATGAGGTAGAAATAACTAGCATTATAGTAGTTTGTAAAAAGAGAAAGAGAAACAAAAATTACAATTATAGATTCAGACTTCTATACAAAGTATTATCTTAGATATACAATGTATTATGTTAGCATTTTCTAAAGAAATTCTCTGTTCAATTTAAGTTGAATTGTTAGAACTATTATGTTTATGATTATTATTTCAACTACATGACCCTTGACTGGAAGGAAGGTACATGTTCATTTCTGTCATTGGTTAGCATTGCAACAATTTACATATTTGTCTATATTAGGGACAATTAAGATGCCTTAGGCATATTAAATGCATACACAAAAATCCTGAGTAATGATAATATGGGAATTTCCAAAATTAGTTTTAGAAAAATGTGTGCTGAATAGAGATCACATTTCATTATATGTGATAATGAGGATTTGGTATAATATAAAAATAAAAATGTTTTAGTCCTTGGTTTTAGCTTCTTTACTAATAAATTTTTGCTATAGACACTAACAAGTTACAGAGGTGGATGACTCTTCTCTTTCCTCTTTCGACTCTCTAATGAGCAATTAAATAGCTTGAAGCAGAACAGTCAAAAGTTCCAGAAAATCCACACACCAGATAATCTGTTTTTGACAAATTGAGAATTAATGGTACTAGCTCTGTTGTTAGTCAAGAATTCCCCAAGTATCTTTCTTAGAATGGTTCTAAAAAAAGGAACACCCAATAATAGCATAATTTTCAATATTGGCACCATTAACCCAGTCTATAATTCACCAGCATCTTTTTGAATACTGTTTTAAATGGAGGCACACAATCATATATGCTGTTATTTGAGAGAACTTGGTGAAATTCCGACATTCTGAGCTAGCTTTCTTATTCAAGAATTATAGTTCTAATGGTCCACCACTATTAATGGGTTCTTTCTCAGAGTACTAATACTCTTTAGAATTTTCTTTCTCTCACCCCTCCTTCTCTCCTTCCTTCTTTTCCTTCTTTCCATTTTTCCTTTACTCTCTCGTTTCCTCTTCACACATCCATTGAGTACTTGTTATGTGTCCTACACTGCTGGCTATGAATATAAGATAAACAAAGACAAAAACTTTTATCTAATACTGAGTACTATCTTCAGAGACAGTCAGGAATATAAATGTGTAGTTACGAAATATTATGGCTAATTCAGAGATAGAGAGATGCCTGAGATATGCAGGGGGCATACAGGAAGGGCAGGTTAAGAGTGAGAGGGAAGATCATTGTAGGCAAAGAAGAAGACAAAAGCAAGAGCAGATGCCTGAGAAATAACAGAGTCTATGAGAGAAATAACAGCAAGTCCAATGTTCCTGGGTGTAAAGTTCAAGGTGAGTGTGTAGAGAGCAATGAGGTGGGAAAGTCAGGTAAGAGGCTTATAGTTCATAATAATGAAATTAGGATTTTTCTTATAGATTCCAGTAATTTACAGAAGGCTATTAGTAG
>NW_011888795.1:15510309-15600051 GCF_000151845.1 Pteropus vampyrus
TCATACTGACGTCTCTAACTCTGATTCATTACCATGTGGATCATTCCAGTCTTCTTCTGTTGCTTATCTGTAACCTCCTCCCATTCCATCATGCATGACTCCCACTATCCACCATCCATTTACATAACTTTCAGCCTCAATATACTTATATAGTTATTTTGGAATTATTATTCTGCAGCTCCACAGGAAATAACTTTATCAACTAGAGTACAATGCAAAGCACAGTTCCTTTTGCTTTTATTCTTTCTAAAGTTAAGTCAGCACATAATTCCTTTACCTTATTCAGTGAGGTTGATTCCATCTTGTGATCCCTGACCTCCTAAATGATTTTTAAAATTTGCATACATTAAAGTTCACTGTTTGTGCTGTAAAATTCTCTGTTTTAACAAATGTTTAATGTTTTGTATTGAGGATTATAGTACCATGCAGATAATTTCACAACCTTGAAAGAGCTCTGTGCATCACCTATTAAGCCCTCTGGTCCAAAAGGCACTTGGCAAATGCTGATTTGTTAAAGGTCTCCATAGTTTTGCTTTGTCCAGAATGTGCTAAAATTTGAATCATACAGTATATAGCTTTTTTATACTAACTTCTTTCACTTGGCTATCTGAACTAAAGAGTCACCTGTATCTTTTTAGGAATTTATAGTTTATTTCTTTTTATTACAGGATAGTAGTCCCTTTTATGAATATATTACAGTTTATCAATTAACCTGTAAAAGTCCATGTTTGGTTACTTCCAGTTTTTGGTGATTATGAATAAAGCTGCTATTATCATTTACATGCATGTATTTGTATAGATGTAAGATTTCAAATCAGCTGGGCAAACATTGAGGAGTGCAATTTCTGAATCAAATGGTAAGATTATATTTAGTTATATAGGAAATTATAAAACTGTCTTCAAAAGCAGTTGCAAAATTTTACATTTCTACCAGCAATGAATGAATTTTACATTTCTACTGCTCTACAACCTTAAAGCAAATGGCATTATCAGTTGTTCAGATTTTAGTCATTCTATAGGTGTATAAAATATCTGATTTTTAAAAAAAACTTACTATTTCTTTATAAAAAAATTCTTTTTTTATACTTATTTGCTATCTGTATATCTTCTTTGGTGAGATATTTATTTAAATCTTATGCCTATTTTTTAATTGGGTGGTTTGTTTTCTTATTGTTAAGAGTTCTTTGTATATTTTGAATAGGAGTCCTATATCAGGTATGAGTTTTGCAAATAATTTCTCCAATAAGTGTCTTCTCTTTTCATTCTCTTGATAGTACCTTTCACAGAAAAGTTTTAATTTTAATGAACTTCAACTTATTAATTTTTCCTTTCATGGATCATGCTAGTGGTATTTTATTTAATATATCATCCACAAATCCGATGTCATGTAGGTTTTTCTGCTATGTTTTTCTAAAGAAATTTTATAGCTTTGAATTTTACATTTAGGTTTATGATTTATTTTGAGATAATTTTTTTTGTGAAGGTGTAAGGTCTGCACCTGGATTCATTTTCTGGCATGTGAATGTAAAATTGTTTCAGCATCATTTTTTTAAAAAGCCTATCCTTCCTCCATTGAATTCTCTTTACTCCTTGGTAAGAAACCAGTTGACTATATTTGTGTGCTTCTATTTCTGGGCTCTCGTTTCTGCTCCATTGATCTGCGTCTATGCCTTTGCCAATATTACACTGTCTTGATCACTATAGGCTTATGCAAGCTTTAAAGCTTGATAGCTTGAGTCCTCTAGGTTTGTATTTCTTTTTCAGTATTGTATTGGCTCTTCTAGGTCTTTTGCTTTTCCATATACACTTTAGAATCAGTTTGTTGGTTTCTACAAAATAGTTTGCTGGGATTTTGATTGGGATTGCATTGAATTCACAGGTTGGGTTGGAATGAACTGACATCTTTACAATATTAGATCTTCTAATTCATAAACATAGACTATCTTTTCATTTATTTAGGTTTTCTTGGATTGTTTTAATTAGATTTTTGTAGTTTTGCACATATAGTTCTTATAATATTTTGTTAGATTTATATCTAACTTTATTTTTTTGGAGTGCTATCATTTTCAAAGTTCAGTTATTTATTACTGGTTGTAGTTAGACAGAATAATAGTTCCCCAAAGATATCCATTTCCTAATGTTCAGACTTGTGAATATTTAAACTTACATTGCAAAATGAACTTTGAAGATTAGATTAAGTTAAGGATCTTGAGATAGAGAAATTATCCTGGATTATCTGGATGGGCCCAAAGTAATCATTAAGATCCTTTGACTCATGTGTATTGGAAAATATGTTGTTTAATTTTCATTTATTTTGAAAATGTCTACCTATCTACTTGTTATTGATTTCTAGTTTAATTTCATTATGGTCTGAGAGCAGACAGTATATAATTTATTTTCTTTTAAATCTGTTAAGGTATGTTTTATGGCCAAGAATGTGGTTTATCTTGGTGAATGTTTCATATGAGCATGAGAAGAATGTGTTTTCTGCTGTTGGGTGAGTAGTCTGTAGATGTCCGTTATATTCAGTTGATTGATGGTATTGTTGAGTTTAACTATGTCCTTACTGATTTACTGCCTGCCAGACCTACTTCTGATAGAGGGGTGTTGAAGTCGCCAACTACGATAGTGAGTTCATCTATTTCTCCTTGCAGTTCTATCGTTTTTTTTTTTTTTTGTCTCTTGTAGTTTTATTCTGTTGTTAGGTGTATAGGAGGCAAGGATTTTAATGTCTTCTTGTGGAATTAACTCTTTTAACATTATGTAATGCCTTTCTTTATCCCAATAACTTTCCTTGCTTCAAAGTTTGCTCCATCTGAAATTAATGTAGCAACTCCTGCTTGTTTATTAATTAGTATTAACATGATATATTTTTCTTCATTTATTTTTAATCTCTATGCGTTTTAATATTCAATTGAGTTTCTTGTAGACAATATATAGTTGAGTATTGTTTTTTGATCCATTGTGACAATTTCTGTCTTTTAATTGGTGCAACTAAAAATCTCTGCCCTAGAAGTTTGAAGTGAAGGATACTGGAAAAAAAATGGTTAACTCTGAATTTTAGGATCCTTATACCAGGAATTCTGGGCTTGAGATCTAGGGGTTCTGTGAATTTGCATTTTTATTTATGCGTTTTACTAATCTCAAACTGAAATTTAGCATTTCTTTCAATTATAAATATAAACAACAAACTACAATAAAACTGGAAGCACCTGTGACATTGTTACCAATAGAATTTACATATATTTTTATATCGATATTTTTTCCAATAATCACAATATCAGTTTTGCCTGACACTTTGAAAAATCCACTAGTTAGTAGACTCACCACTTGATCATATTATTTCTTGCATCAATGAAGAAGCACATATGTAATCATATTACAAATTTGTTTAAATTTTTTTTATCTAAATTTGTTTAGATATAATCAGTTTCCTTTCTAATTCTATTTTTATTTTATAAAACGAAATTATTCTAGGAGGTACGGTAGGCAGAATACTGGCACCCAAAGAGCCTAATTCATCATACTTGTGAATTTGTTACCTTACATAGAAAAAAAGGACTTTTCAGATGTAATTAAGGTTAAGGATTTGAGATAGGGAGATTCTCTCAGATTATCCAGATAGGCCCAATCTAATCATAATCAATCTAATCATAAAAGTGGAAGATAAAGAAAGAATATTGAGTCAGAGATATGTGACATGAGAAGTACTAGACCTATTATTACTAACATTACAAATGAAGGAAGGCAATCATGAATCAAAAATGTAGTAGAGAAAAATGCTTAGCTATAGACAGCAAGAAAATGGGGATATTGTTTTCACAAATGCAAGGAACTGAAATCTGCCAACCATCTAAATGAGCAGAAAACAGATTATCTCATAGAACCTTTAGAAGTGCACCCTGCCAACATCTTGATTTTAGTCTGGTAAAATCCATGTTGAACTTCTGATCTACAAAACTGTAGTAAAATATGTTTTTTTAAACCACGAGTTTTCTGTTAATTTGTTTCAGGAGCACTGGGAAACTTATCCAGAAGAGATCACCATGCTTAATAAAAATTTCAATGGTGTCCATGATACAAAAAAGAAAAAAAAGGTTAACTCAGTCTTACAGTCCCAAAATCTTAGAAAGGTAAAAATCATGGCATGAAATAACTGATTGTCATTAAAATGCCTTAAATTTTGGCGCTGAAAATAGTAATTCTATCTATGATAATAAAGGCAAAACAATTGTACTAAACTTCTCCCTTCCAGTTTGTTTCCTTTGTTTTCTAACTCCACTGTGGATGATTATGACTATTCACTTTTTTCCCCGTAGATATTAAGCTGTATATGTATACTTAGGCATATAACCAAAGAATAGCTTTTAAGAAATTGATTGCCAAAAGCAATCAATTGAATTTAAACTTATATTATTGAAGAATGCATGTGGATGGGAAGATTCTGACAGCAAAATCTAATGAAGAAAATGATATGTTAGAAATATAGAAGATTGTGCTTCTCAGATTGGAATAAGTTACATTTTGTCATAATCTCAATTTCCCTTGGTAAGAGAAACTATGAAAATGTATGTTGGTGCTAAAGCAGCATCACTGTGTATTCTTTATGAGAATGCATTTTGTTAAAGGCAATAATCATAGGACCATGAAACTCTTTAAATACCCATTAGAATTAGGGAGTGGTAGAAATTTAACTTATAAGGCTGCTGGAATATTACAATATTTCTACCAAATAATGGAAAGTCTATACACTGTTATGTGAAAACAATACTTAAAAAACAAATCTTAGATTTTTTAAAATAAACTTTTTAATTAGTTTTATTTCAGCACCTTTCTTTCTTATAGTTTGCCAAAATCTGCTGCATCTTTTATTCATAGTTTTTGACCCCAGGATTTTTCAACTCAGCTTCTAAAAGAAAACAATATTACCTTTCTAAGCATTTGCTTCTAGAATTCACAATTTAGGTGAGAAAAGATGCCATGCCATTGAAAATGACATCTTGTCATCTTTCAATCAGTTCTCATCTCAAGATAAAATTCCACTTATTCTACATGATCCAAATAAAGACCTACTTCCTTAAAATATTCTATTGCTTCATCCCTCTGTAGTTTGCTTCCTTCTCAAATCTGAAATCTCAGAGTGTTTGGCATCTATTAATGCTAACTTGAGTCTCAAACATCCATTCATTCCACACTATTTGATATCTGTTGTGTGCCAGTCTTGGTGCTAAGTTCTGCAGATCACTGGTGAATGGGACTCTGACCACGTCCTCAATCTACCAGGGAAACATACAGAAAAATAGCAAGCTATGATAGCATTGTAATAGAATCTGGAAAATTCTATCACATATTGACAATCGTGTAATTATGGAGATGTGTCCTCTTTTTAGCTATTATTAAGCCTCTAATGTGCTTCATGCTTTGATCTGCATATACTCCTGTTTGTAATTAAGTCTTCTTACTTTTCTCTTATTTTTCTTTATTTTTTTAGCTATTGTGCACAGGGAGAAGGCATTTCCCTTTAGTCAGTCCAGTATTATTATTTTGAGTTGGTAGATGGTGGTGATTAAAAATATAGGCTCTGGAGACACATCTGCATTTGAATCCTGCCTTAGCCATTGGATATAGTCTTTTAACACTAAATAAGTAATATAAACTGTCAGTGCCCACATTTTCTCATCCACATAATGAGAATAATAGAACCCACTCTATGAGACTGTGTGTAAAGTGGCTGGTGTATAAGAAGTACTGCCTGAATAGTAATATTATTGTTGATATTTGCAGGCCAGCTCTTTCTTCAGTTTATAATTTAATGCTGTTAATAATAGATCTATTGTTTTTATTTCACATTGCACATGCCTACTAGGGGCCTTGGTAACATAGAGAGAGGTGTCCCTTAATAAGGACCAAAATAAATGGTCATAGAAGGATGAATCTCAGATCATCGCCTCCTAGGAGAGTGGAGTCTGACCCTTGCTCATCCCAGAAGAATTCCTGGGCTTTGACTTTTCAAGAGAATAGATGACAGATCAGACCATGTGGAAGATCAGCAGCAGATATTTTAAGTAGTGGAACTGAAATTATAACCCATGGATTTCTGACTTTAAAGTCTGTTTTTTCTTTCTTTTTCTTCTACAACTGGAGTTTGTTCCCAATGGAACAATGACCCAGTAGGCACATAGTAAAGTGACTGACATAAGAAATGCCATGGTCAAGGATCTTAGCAGGGATTGGGAAGAGAGGAGATGTGGGCATGGGGTGTGGGGTGTCATCTGTTATCTAGGGGGAACAAGGGTGGATAACAGAGAAATATATTTTTTAGTGGTAATGCCATATGCTTAGACCTACCCTGAGCACTGTTGGTGTGAAATAGTCTGTAAGATACTTGACTGTTGGTGAAACCATGCTCAATATTTCCCTTTAGATGTAGGTAGAGCTTGATGGCATCATGCTAAGTGAAATAGGTCAGAAGAAAGAGGTCAAGAACCATATGATTTCACTCATGTGAGATATAAAACAAAAAGCAACAAATGAACAAACAAAACAAGCATAGACACATAAAACAGTATGGTGGTTACCAGAGGGGAGGGCAGGTGAGGAGGGAGCAAAGAGGGTAAAAGGGGTCCAATAAGTGGTGACCAAAGGAGACTAGACTTTGGGTGTTGAACACGAAATGAAATATACAGGTGATGTATTATAGAATTGTACATCTGAAACTTATATGTTATTACCCCCCAAATTTTAATTAAAGAAATAACTAAAGACCTTATACTGTGCTGATATTCCACATTTATTCTGTGGGAGTATCAAATAGGTTTGCTTTTTCCTCTCCGTGTTGTGGCACCATATCATCTTAAATTCAAATATGATACTAGTATTTTTGAAAAGCACACCATTTAGTATTCATACTAATGGAATACTGTTGATGTTAAGGATCTTACACAGGAGTGTCAAGGTAAGGCAAGATTCTGCATAATGCACTTCTTACACTGGTCTTCACCAAAGGACTTTCATTGGTGGCAGGGACTCTTTCCAACAGTATCACCTTCCTGCATTCCCATGGCCTGGACTTTGAGGACTGCAGGAGAGCCAGGTTCCTGTGTGGCTCAGATATAAGAAGAATCAGACAGCCAGAGATATGGGATATATAGTTCTGTATTTAAAGATGTGATGGGGCTTTCTTTTAACTATTTTAATCTCTCATAGAGATTTGAAAATGAATTGAATGCTGGTTTGTTATTTTTCCCTTATGGTCCTTTGTATGCCTTTTTAATGAGCACAATGGCTTTAGAAATCCTTTCTCTAGTGATGTTTATTCCTTTCTATTTGGGAAACATTCTGAGTCTCACAGTGGTACTTGTGGCCCCCTATCACATCTCCCCACTTCTTATTCTCCCCTTCCACCCTGATTTAAAAAGAAAGAAAAGAAAAAGCACCTGTGTGCCCTGAAGCTTTGTCAAGACTCTTTGGCACCATTTAGTGTCTGCGAATGTTACTGGGCGGTGTACAGATGGACACAAAAGGACATTTGTCAAATCAGGAGAACACTATTCAACCGAGACTCTCATTTCCAGCCCTCTGCTGTGGAGTTGCCTTGAGAATAATTATGAGCAAGCACTGTTTAGATTGTATGGTGGCTGGTCAGAGGAAGAAGATTCTAGGAATAAACAGCAGCTAAGTAGCACAAGCGCCAGCCGTCTGTTTAAATAATACTCTGTAAATGTCTACAGGTAGCCTGACTAAACTGGGATTTTATTTTATTTAGGTCTTCTAACCACCTCTCTGTACCACTGAACTGTGGAAGAGAAAAGATTATTATTATTATTTTTTTAACTACTTCTCCTTCCTCCCCAATAAAAACCACCACCACAAATTTTTATTTCTTATTGTTTGCTCTTTTAACATTTTATATGGATCTGGAGTCATACACACACACACACACATATATATACATACATACATTATATAATGTATATATAGACATTACATAAATATATTTGGTTTGTTTCATAGATAAATCTCTTTCTCAATCCAAATGACTCCAGCTACATAGTTCTTGCACCTCTCTAAATTCTAACCTTAACTTCCTATTTTCTAATTGTAATCTTCTTTTGAGAAAAATAAAAAAAAATAAATAAAAAGCAAAAAGAAAACAAGACTAAAGAAAAAGAAAACTTTAAAAAAAAATTCTCCCAGGTTGCTTTTGTACAATAGGAAAGTGCAGGCATTCACATGTATTTGCCCAAATTAGAAAAATTTGTAGATTTTTTTTTTTTAAATAAAAGTACTAAATTACTAACTTTAACTTTCAAGAAGAGAGCATTGGAGTGAGAAATTTTATTTGCAAATCTGAGATCTCCATTATCACATCCTTTTGGGAACTCGTTTGACAGGTTTCAGTGACACCAGGGATGGAACTCTGCCCTCACTCTCCACGGTCCTTGCCTTGCTGCTCGCTCACGCGCGCGCTCTCTCTCTCTCTCTCTCTCTCTCTCTCTCTCTCTCTCTCTCTCTCTCTCTCTCGGTGTTGGAGAATTCTGGAGTAGCTTTTCTCCTACTTCTCCATCCTTTTCTGTCTTCTTAGATGACTTGTCTACTTCTGTTCAATTTCTTATTTTACACTTTATTTCAGTATTTACTCTCATATGCTTCTCTTTCTAGTAAGCCATCAAGTCTAAATATCCCTATCTTGATGGCTTCAGAGCTCAATTGTATGTTTCCTGCTCTGAAGTCTCTCTTGAGCTCTCTGTCTACATTTTCATATACCTGATGGAATTTCCACTTCAGACCCAATCTGCCTAACACTGAGCTCACATCTTTCCCACTTTATACTTTGACATTTTTGTGCCACTGTTGTTATCCCATGTATTCAGGTTCCAGTGAGCTTTGCTAGACTTTCTATGATTTATCTTGACTTGTGCACAATTAAAAAAAAAAAGTTTTGAATAAGAAGAAAAATCTTATTTAATTCTTTTTCTTCCTGGATCAGTTTGAGTTCAAGGGTTTCTTTTGTTTTTTCAAAATCTACCATTCTAAAAATTTGGTTTAATTGCTCTGAACTTTTATGAAAAACTGCAAAGTACTTCAAAAGATATACTTTCTAAAAGCCCGAAGAGGCCTTGGAGGTTATTTAGTGAAATTACTTATTACATAGGTAAAGAATCTGATGCAGATGGGAGTTAACTGGATTTCCAGACCTTTAGTAAGGCTATGCTTCTACTAAATATAGTGTGAAAAGTATGCTTATTAACTAATTACACATTCCACTTTTCTCTAGGTGTATTCACTTGCATTTCTTTATTCATAATATTTAAAGTTTTCAGATCTATAACAATAACATCTGGGAATTGTATGCCTTATATTTGTAAAAGTCCATGCTTAAAAGTCAGATCTTAGTTTTATCTGACTTCATTATATCGATTTCCTCCAGGGGCTTGAACATGTGTCTTTGGACCGCTCCACACTCTGTTTTCCAAGAGTAGGGTCCCTGTCTCAGACTTATTATGTGGCCAGACTCAAATAGTTAGCCAAGTTCAATTTTTTTAATAGTCAACCCAAGAATAATGATGATAATGGGAATTAACAACAACATAGATTATATTGGATTTATCAAACCACATGGTAAGAACATATTAAAGAAATGCTATTCCACTTTTAGAAGAAAGAATGCTTTTATTATGTGACAAAAATGGAACTAAAAAGAATATAGGCCTTGTAACTTCTAGAAGTAAGGGAAGTACACTTTTGGTGAGGTGAAATTTCTGTCAGTAAACTAATAAAATTTGATTCATTCCTCTAGATGAACATTTCTAAATAGATCAACACAGTTATAAGTACCTACTGGATTATATGCCCGTAGTTCCTCATAGTCATCTGAAATGAGTCTGTAGTGATGGTTTATGGCTAATTTAATTATTATTTTTCTATTACAGGCAAGGCATAGTTCCTTTAGGACTTTTGAAATGGTCTTTCAAACTCCTTTCAAAGTGTAAAATGATTACTTTATCAAATCCATGTCCATAGGAAAGTATTCTTTTATTAGATCAAATAACACTTTCCATGGATTAACTAGTCTCAGTCTTCACTTCCCTTAAGAGGAAAGAGTTATAAAGACCACAGCAGAAATGTTTCACTTGGTCTGCATGCTGTTGATAAAGGATAAATGTTGAAAGAAGATAGAATCATGACTTTCATACAAATATAAAATGAATTCTCGTCAAACATTTTGTTTAACTCAATTAATTAAGGAACTGGAAAAGATGTCAAAACTAATCAGTACAAAGAAGAATTTAAAGAGCCACCTAATATATAAGCTCATCAGAAGGGCTGATTTAAATTTACTTAATAGAAGCAAAACTGGCTTCTTCAACAGTGGGAGAGGGAAGTCAATTGAACCTCCACAGCACAGAATTCATTTATGTGTCCATAACCAAGAATTATTTGGATTATTCAGTTTTCTGCAAGTCAGTGTCTCTCTAAAATTATAAAATAGCTAGCCTTGAGTGTGTTTTAAACAATGCATTGTTGTTCATTGCAGACATCATTTAATCTTTTGGTCTACTTAATTAGCTTTCACCATTTTCCCTGCAGAGGGCCTTCTTTTGATTTTAATTCTTTTAATGGTTTTGGGGGAAGTAATCCTCTATTTATGTTTTAGTATGATTTTTATTATTTCTGCTTAACACCATCATTTCCTTTTCTCTAAGTTCAGCTTAGGCAACACAGTCATAAATGTGTCCTGAAGAAGACCACATCTTAAAATTGGAAAATGATTCTAAAGAACATCTAAAAATGACCACATTTGGCTCATTTGGTAAAGCTGTTGACTAAATGGAATATCGAAATGGAAGGAGGAGAGTGTGAGACATTTAAAAATGCATTTTAATAAATATTAATTTGGGGTCTTTTTGCTTGATATTTATTTGCTATGTATTTTACAGTAGATATTACAATTATTCTAAACCATAGCGGGAGGCTTATCAATTATATATTGTTAAAAATAGTGACAACATTAAAGGTTATGTAATCCAAACCTCTAAATACTTTTATTATGACTTCACTAATGAATTAATTTATTTACTCATAGATCATGAGCTTCGTAAGGGTAGCAACTCCACTGTTTGGTTTACTATGGTCTCCCCAAACCTTTACTGTCTGAGGTATGACATGTACATGTGACAAATTTAACCAATGAAATTTTAAGAATAATTTTTTAACTACCTACTCTTTGTCTGACATTGTGCTAGGTGCCAGGAATTATAAATAAATGTTTAAATTACTGTATAATCCATATTTTAGAGAAGTTCATGATTCTCTTTCCAAAGGAATTTGTCTCTGATGAAAGAATTTCAGGCAAGATGACAGTTTGACAGGAGAATAGTTTGGGTTGGTCTGAAATCATACCATATAGACATATCTGTACTTTTTTCAAACATGTGGTTAATATTACCTTTAGTGAGATCTCTCCAACACATTTTTGATATTGCCAAGATACATTGGAGGTTGATGAGGTACATAACATTTGCTTTAGTAGCTGCTCTTCCTAAGGATTTCTCAGCACCCTGTTACCATATTTCTGAGTCTGATCAGAGGCTCTTGTTCTCTGAGAAGAACCATCAACACCACAAATTATTGTCTACCAGCATCCAGGCCAAGTACTTTGTAATCGTTATCTCATTTAATTCTTAAGTTAATAAATTAAACTGTTATTTCATTTAATCATATGGAGTAGATGAGAAGTTAAATATTATGACGTCAGTAATATAACTACTGGGTAGAAGAATTAAGACAGGAATTGAGGTCTGCCGGAATTCAAAGGTCATATTCTTTGCCATTAAACTGTGTAGCTTTCAAATCCAGAACGGACGTGATGAGAACAGGGCTGAGTCAGTGTTGAGTGTCTAGGTAAGTAGGTGTGTGTGTGTGTGTGTGTGTGTGTGTGTGTGTGTGTGTGTGTGTGTGTGTATGCGTGTGTATGTGCATGCATGGGAGGAGCAGAGTGAGGTTTTTTTCTGTATCATTGCACAATCAAGAAATAATGTGTATTATCCATTTTTTGCTGAGCTTTAGACTTCTCACCATCCAGGCTTCTGTTCAATAAAAAATTGCCTAGTAACTCTAACAATTGAATCAATACTTCTATTAACTGCAACATGCAATTTAGAGGTTTAGGAGGTGATTGGATTATGTTTTGTAGATTTATTATCCTCCGTTGGTGGATTCTATGCTGCTGTAAAGGGACCAAGGAGTTTTTGAAATGTGTCTTAACTGCAGAAAGGTCATTAAGTTTTTCATGCAATGGCATTTTGGCCCTTTCACCCACCCCCAGCCCAAGAGTTCAGAAACAGGTGCTGTCTGCCCATGATCAATCCTTTGTATTTACAGGAAAGCTTAGCATTTTTCTTTCCCTCACCTTTCCAAATTTTTAATATCTTACCATTTGATTTTTTTTTTCAGAATTTTCTCCTCCTAAAATGTCTACATATCTACTTTGTTTAGTTTTGCTTTTAAGTGTGCTCTTCTGAAGTCATTTCCCTCCTTCTAATTAACCTGACTCTATTACACACACATTCCCTATTCTTAGCTTCCTCGTATCATCTACATAAATTATTAAAGTTATTTCAGTTTTATTTCAGACCTCCTTTAACACCTATTCTTCAGAGTTCTTGGTTTCTTGTCATTATTCCTGATTAGTCTCACCTCTCTTTTTTTCTGGTAATGACCTGGCAAAAAAATAATTTTTTAAATGTTCTTTTGTTTAATTTAGTTCTTTTCACCAAGAGGCCAATATGCTTAGATCACACTGAATTCTTTTGGTTATCTCTTCCTAATATCTCACTAATGTAAACTAAAAGTACAAAAAAAAAAAAAAAGTTGTAGGAAACTATAAAGATTTACATATTTATTTAATTTTTAAAAATATACTTCATCCAGTTTTGTTGGTTTAAGTTCTATGGTTATTTTTTGGGTAAAAAATAATTATACAGATAGCATATTACAGCAAAATAACTATTTTCAAGAGTTCAATTTTCAAATTTTATTTGATTTGTGATTACTCCAATACAATATTTTGTGTATATTCTTTTCAATCCTAACTTTTCATTGTGGAAAATTTCAAACATTTGCAAAAGTAGTGTGATATCATTAACTCTCATGTGCTATCGCCCAGTTTCAACCATTTTGAATTAGTGACAATCTTGTTCTAGCTATATTCTCAATCACTTCTTCCTTTCCTCTGGACTGTTTTGAAATAAATTCTAGATGTTGTATCATTTTATAGAAACATTTTAGTATGCATCTCTAAAGGATAAACTCTCCTTGGGAAAAAACGGTATAATACCATAACCACAACTAAAAATTTTTTAAATTATGAATAGTCAGTGTTTCAATTTCTTTGATTCTCTCTCTCTTTCTCTCTCTCCTTCCCACTCTCTCTCCCTCTCTCTCTCTTTACAGTTTGTGTCCTTCAGTCAAATTGAAATGAGGTTAATAAATTGAATTGATTGTATATTTTGTGGCTTTTTAACATGTAGTTTCTCTTTCACTCTTTATTTCTACCAATTTATTTGTTAAAGAGAGCATGTCATTGTGCTATAGTTCCCCACAGTTTGGATTTTGTGGATTGCATTCCTGTTGCATGTTTAAAACATTTCTTTGTCATTTGTATTTTCTGTAAATTAATAACTAGATCTATAAGTTTGGCCAGATTCAGGTTTGATTTTTTTGGTAAGAATACTTTATACATGGTGTGGTATACCTCTATCAGGATGTGACACAATGGCTGATTGTCTCTCTTCTTGAGATAGTAGTGATTATTGGTTGTCATGCCCTAGATCTGTCAATTCATAGTGGTTGCAACAGAATGATATTTTATTGTTCCTTTTTCTTTTTTTAGTAAAATGTTTTTGTAAAAAACAAACACTCCCCCCCCCCGCAAAAAAAAAAAAAAAAAAAAAACTTCCCTTTATCTTTTGTTTGATTATCCAAAGAGGAAGTTTCCCTATAATACTTGATCTTTTTCCCCTTCATTTGCTACTTAGGAAATAACGAGGTCATTTTCTAGCATTATCTGAAAGTAACATATGAAACTTTACCTTTTTTTTTTTAAAATGTGAACTCGTACATTCATATATATTTGATGTATGTCAGTTCATTACAAGAAATATCTTTAGGGATGTTCAAATTTTCACATCTTCTGCCAATAGGAGCCTACTCCTGAGTCCTTTTGATTTGCCCTAAGAATCTTTTATAGTTTCCTTAATTTCAGGTATAACAATATATTCTATGTTCATGTTACATGTTTTCTTCCCCAGGTCTGAAATCAGACATTTTTCCAAAAAGTCCTGGCTATTTTTAGGAAAAAAATGGTATTTAAATACTACATGTATTGCGTCTTCATTAACAACAACAACAACATATTTGTGTGACATATATTTTATACCTTTTTATTTTGACCCTAACTATTTTCGCTAAATTAACACCTACTCACCATGATATATCTAGACATAAAAGCAGATTGTAACAACCATGAGTGTAGGAGAGCAACTCAATATCCATAAGCATTTAGATTTTTCTTTGAATTCTGGCTCTTATTTTAGTCTTTCGTACTTGCCTCCAGAACTCCTTGGATTCTGGATTCATTTTAAATCCTTTCCATACTGTTTTGGTTTCATTTTCCTTAGGTCTTAGTAACTGTTGCCTTAGCCTCAACCTCACAGAATCCCAACTGATAGTCGAGACAAGTCTATATAAACTTCCTGAAGGGTCATTTTGGACAATATCAGAAGAAAATATTTGGGAGAATATTTATTCTGTTCATTTATATCAAGCACAAGTTTCCCTTCTCTATTTTTTTTCCAGGATACAAAGAGTAGAGCTTTCACTATTAAAGGTATTTATTGGATTTTAATATAGTTAGTGTCTGCTAAATAGACATTTACTAATAAAAGAAATTGTAGAATGGTCAGTAAAATAACTCCAAGGACAGGCAGTAAATTCGACTATATCCAGCTGTTCTCGTTTCTACTATCTTACTCCAGTTTAAAGCAAGTACTTCAAATTTCCTACTATCTTACTCCAGTTTAAAGCAAGTACTTCAAATTTCCTACTGTAGAAAGACCAGTAATACTACTAGGGGCAAGAAGAGGCAACAAAAAATATCCTTGGTTGTGTCCTAAATAAATAAATTAATATATATATTTATATATATATTTATAAATTAATATATTAATTTATATATATATATAATCTGTATATAACCTGTAAGATATGTATTATTATTTGTGCTTTTTACAAATAAGAAAATGAGATCAGAGAGGTTGAGACAGATTCATTGTCTCTTATGTAGTAAATGGCAGAATAGGAAAACAAATCCAGGTCTGCTTTTTCACTTATGCTATGCTACTTTACAAGATTAGGAATTGGCCTCTAACTTAAAGCTTAGGAATTAAGTTAATTTTGGCTATGACCATTCAATAACTGCTTATAATTTTTTTCCTGGATAGATTTTCCTAGTCGTAGTCTCCTCCCTTATTTCCTGTTACCCAGTCATATGGACTGGGTTCTTCTTCCCTGCTAGTTGATCTCTGTCCTGAACTAATCTACTGGGCTGGATCCTCCACCTCCTTCATGGTCTCCCTTCATCTGGCAGGAGCTGTGCCTTGGTTTACTCACCTGCCTGGCTCAGCTCCAGTACCCCACCCTTAAACTTCATTTTGGTAACTCTTTGGCCTGATTTAATCACCTTGGCTCAATGGACAAAATTTCTCCTTGGCTTTATCAAGAACTATGCACTCTTGGGGCGTATATTTTATTTATAAAGGTAGAATGAGTATACTCTGAGTAGGACTAATTTTATGGGGGTACAAACTTATTTTCTCAGTTTGAGGATTTTTAGTTGTTTTCCATTTCATCAAGAAGGTAGGGAATTGGCAGACGGAAGCAATAAAATAGAAAACTCAGAAAGACTTCAGTGGGGAAACAATGTTTTTATTGTTTATTTAGCTGTGTCAACTTATCTATATAATTTTATAGTTTTATTTTTTACTTATTTACATATTTTATGAAAGAACTAAAACCATTTTCAGTAAGAATATAAATAAAATAATGCTAGTGCAAAAATATAAAAGACAAGTCCAAAGAAAAAATACAAGTAGAAAGTCAAGTCAAGAGAAAAAAGGAACATGCATATGCAAGTAATAAGGATTTATCAGGTTGTTGTAAATAACCTTTGAATTTAGCTCTTAGTTTCCTAGAAGTAAATTTGGAAAGATATAGTCAGTGACACAATTTTGTTATCAGAAAAGAGGATGCCTATCCCTTGCTTAGGGGAAGTCATGCTTCTCCCAGAAATGTCAGAAAATTTGTTTCTCGCTTAGTTCTTTATATAGGAAATGTTATGTGATTTGGTGGATAGTGTCCAAAAAAATAGTTTAATAAAAATAAGATAGAAAAAATAAAATAACTGTTTCCTTTAGCACTAAGATAAATGTTGGCCTCATGAGATTACAAAGCAACCAAATGAAAATGATTTAGTAAATAGTTAAGGCAATAAATATGTTCAAATCAATAGTCATGTCATGGTTTGCTTGATGTAAGCATAGAAATTAAGATTATGCAAATATGATAATACATTTAACCTTCTACAAATAAATATCACTTTGTCTAACTAAATTTTCAAGAACATAGACAATTTGGGATTGTTTTATTGTCCAATGAGGCCTTGCAATGCTTATATTTGGAGTTATCAGTTGAGTGTGCACATACAGACTTTAAGAAGCCTATGAGCAAGTTGGCATTCACTAGATAAAAAGCCTAACTTTTTATCTAGATATGCAACATTTTTTTTGGAGGGAGATGCTGAAGATGGTCTGGACACAAACACTGCTGTTAACAGTGGTTCCACTGGTAAGCGAGAGTTGGGAGAGGGACGAAAGTTTGTAATTTCATTTAATACATTTGTCTATGGCTTGATTTTCTCTATCACTATCTAGATGATGAGATCATGTTCACTTTTATTTTCTTCTTTGTTTTTATATAGTTAAAAACCTAGTATATGTTAAAATAAATGAATGAATAAAGAAATTTAAATAAATTAGATTAAATTAAATAATGATATTCAAGACAATTATCTGGATAAGGATGCTACATAACCTACCTGGTGGGTTAAAACAAAACTAGGACATAGCACTTATAAAGCTGTTTTACCCTGAAAAAGGTGGCATAAATGTACAATATAAACAATTATACTTCAAAGGCATTGTCTTTAAAGAAGATTCCTTTCAATTTACCACAGTGATTGCGTGTTTACTAAGCACTAGGGGACACAAGAAAAAAGATTATATTACATTTTAGTATTTCCCAAAGGGCTTTCATCAATCTTACAGAGTAGAAGGAAGGCCTCTGTTCATGCCCAGAGCATAACACCTACAGGGTGTGCCTGTTTTAAAAGATCCTAAATTAGGCTCAGATTAGAATATGGACTCAGCATTGGTTTTCACATGTGCCTAAGATTATTTGACAATGAAGATTTTAGAGACCTATAGAAAGCAAATTCTTTATTTAAACTAACTGTTAAACAAACTATGGAGCTCCTTTTCCTGATAACTGTGGAGAAAGTTGATATGAGATGTTAGAGTTTATTTCTTTCTGTTTTTGACGCTGCCCAATCCAAATGTTTATCTCCTCTTGCAGTGAGCGTATGGTAGGAAAAGTAACTCACTCATATGTTATTAATTGTAACTGTAAACTTTATTTTAATGTATGTGAGTTAATTTTTCTGTTTTTATCTGACAGTCTGAAAAAAAATCTGTGACCTTGGAATTTTTTACCTATGTAAATATAAAAGCTAATTTAGTTAAAATTACGTTTATAGAAATCAAGATTTAAATGGGTTATGTGGAAAAAGCTACTCCTAACAGATAATTTAATACAATAAACATGTATCATCTAAGGTTAAAACACAAAATCTCTTTTAAAGATTTTGACTGAAAGACGAATAGGTGGTCATCTCCCAAAAAGATAAATAAACCTGTGTGAGAGATGAGAAAGTTGAGATCTTCATCATTTCCAAGAAACATTCCCACTCAGTGGATTAAAATACTATTCTAAATCCCATCCTCAGTATCAAAATATTTATTTTTAAAGAAACCTGCCCAAACCAGAGAAAATATACTTTTACTTGCCAGGATCTAATTAGTTAATGGGGTGTTTTGGAAAACAGTGAGACATACATTCAAAATTCTCAGAGATAGAAATCAGTTAAAAGACAGATTATTTTATTTATCTATAATTTACTTCTATAATTTAGAGCTACTATGATATTCTCTTTTAAAATCTAGATAATTGACAGTGAGGACATCCATTTATAACTGTTCTTATTTGGAGCTTTGAGATATATGGGAGTATTTTATGAAATATTTTAAGAAGCAAGCATATATATATTTTCCTGGTATAAAAAATTTATTAAAAATTTTCAGAACATTACACAGCTTCTGAAGTTGAATAAATTATGTCTTGTGATGAAATAGAGCCTGCATAGTTCCATGTGTCAGAATCAATTCTTCAGGGCCAACTGAGTGTTACTAGGTTGGGAGGCCAATTTGCTAATCTTTATTTGCCCATTACTGTGCACATCATTACTCCTTCACCCAAGTGAAAAACTCCTATCCTGCTAGGCTCATGCTTCTGATCATATTTTCTAGTCTCTGTGCTGTCGTCATCCATGAATACCCAGATGCCATTCCCTAAAGTCTTAAAACTGGACTCACAGTTAACATCTTCATTACATGTCCTATTATCATCCTGGGTCTAACTCACTGTCTATTCAGTTTGAGAGGGTCAATGACTTTCGCCTCTGCCTTATTTCTGTCAGTGTTGGATTCACACTCAATCCACATATATTTTACAACTCATTTGGGCTTGTTAGGCTTTCCTCTTTCTAGAATCTTCCCTTTCTCTCTCTCTGCATCTGTGGCACTTCCTGGTTTTCTCCTGTCCTCTGGATGGTTCTTCTTAGTCTCTTTTTAAATCTCCTAATTCTCCATACTTCCTTTGAATATTATTCTTCAGGACATCTCATTCTATGTGCCATCCTTGGACAACCACATCCCTTGCATGTCTTCAGTAGCATCTAGATACTAATGAAGGCAAAATCTATAACTCCAGTTCAGAAGGTTATAAAATTTCATACTGGATCTCTTGATTTGAAAGTCTAAGACGGTCTAAAACTCAACATGATCTTCCAGCACTTATCGCCTTCCGAATTGCCATTTCCTGACCGCCATTTCAAAGCTCTGGGGGAACTTAGTCTTCTCTTTATTTTTCCTATCTCAGTATTGGCATCTGATTGCTCAAGCCATACACCTGGAAGTTATCTTTACTCTTTTCTTTCCTTCTCATTTCATCTATATAAAATCAACCAAGTGCTGTTGATTCTCACTCCTAAAATCCCCATTACATTTCTTCAATGTTCTTATTGCTTTCAATCCCTCCTGCTATTATCCATTTATAGGTGACTACCATTTCTAAACAAGACTACTGCAATAGGACTGACTCTCTGCTTCCAGGCTCCATCTCATTTAAGGCTCTCTACTCCTAAAAGCCATTATAATGTAATTGTGTCACTCTTTCAATAGAGTCCCATTTTTCTTAGCCTAAATTCCTAACTACCTAGTTAGGAATTTACAACAACTTTTGTGACCAGGCCTTGCCTACTGGTCTTATTTCCTACTATTCCTTTCCTTAGCAACCTTAAGACTCAGCCCATGTTATTCTGTCTGCTTTGAAAATTTTTCCATTATTTTCTCCTCCATGCTGCTACTAGCTGTGCCTTCAAGTGGTTGACTTCTACTTACATTTCGGTTATTTTTTAGACATTATTTTTTCTAGAAAACATCTCTTGAACATTTCCTTTTCCCATACTTGGTCACCTGCCTCCCCTAACCCCACCCCCTACCCTCTGGTAACCACTACTCCATTGTCCATGTCCCTGAGTCTCTGTTTGTTTGTCCTGTTCATTAGTTGCTTTTAGGTTTATATCCCACATACAAGTGATGTCAAGTGATTTTCAACTTTTTTCTATCTGGCTTATTTCACTTAGTATGATTATTTCGAGGTCCATCCATGCAAATGGCCGTATTTCATCTCTTCTTATGGCTGAGTAATATTCCATAGTATATATGTACCACAGCTTCTTTAGCCAATTGTCTATTGTAGGGCACTTCGGCTGCTTCCATGTCCTGGCCACTGTGAATAATGCTGCTGTGAACATTGGTGTGCAAATATCTTTATGGATATGGGTTTCAAGTCTTTGGTGTAAATATCCAGTAGAGGGATTGCTGGGTCATATGGTAGATCAATTCTTAGTTTTTTGAGGAACCTCCATACTGTTTTCCGTAGTGGCTGTACCAATTTGCAGTTACACCAGCAGTGTATGAGGGTTCCTTTTTCTCTGCATCCCTAAGATTCTATTTTTGTAGTGTACATTTCACTTCTGTTATTTATTACTGCTTTGTCTCACTATCCTAGATGCTACTTTCCTAAGTGCGCATGTGCACAAGTGTGCACACACACACATCTATCCTTATATTTTTATTCTGTTTGGCTACTTGGAAATTCAGTATACATGGCTTTTCTTGGATGATGACCTTATAAATCATTTGAATCACAGTTGGTATTTTGAACATTTGAAATGCTCACGGCAAGGAAGCCTTCACATTTCTGAAAGGCTATCACAAATACTGAACTTTATTGAAAAAGGAGCCAGACGCTAATGGAAAATATAAATGTTATCCAAAAAAGTTTTTCATTTGTATATAAAAAATACTTTTTTGTACCTAATAGCTACATGTGGCTACATTTCTTTTCTTCATGTAGGTGTCCACTTCCAAGAAAATGATGACTGAAATGTTAGAAGTGCAAAATTAATTAACACCTTGTATAGTTCATTTGGCTCCCGTGGATTCAGTAATGGCTTTATTTGTATATAACTATGTCTGTTGCTTATTTTTGACAAGTTTGGACAAAATATCTGCTCTACACAAATTCTGTGTTTCTGATGCAGCTGAGAAAAACTGCAAGAATAAGAGGTAATGAAAGGAAAATGAAAGACTAAAATGTTATTGTGAGGGATTGTGCTTTTATTTGCACTGATTATGTATCAATTCTGGGTTTTTATTAAAAGTGAGAGAATATTTTAAGACTAGGGGCTTTTTTTTTTTTTTACAGCAACGAAAGTAAAGGAAATGACATTTTAATTACAGTTTTTTAAAAAATAAAGATTTCACCTTTAACATTGTTTTTGCAACTTAATTGTTAAAGACAATGTTCTTCAATAATGAAAAAATGATCTAAATATGACATCTGAAAAAAGGGCCATGAAATCTTATGATCATTCTGTTGTCTATTATTTATTGTTCTTTTGCTTTTATCTCATTTCTTTCTCTTTAGACAAAACAGTGCCTAAAATTTTCCAAAAAGGAGAAATCTATTCTTTAAACTTAAGTTTTACCTGATAAGACACCTGTTTGTTATGTGTATAGAATAAAATATAAGAATATTTTTAGTATGTAGTTGTATGGCAGATTGTAAAACAAATTTTGTCAAGTTTATAGCTTAGTGCGTCTACATTAAGAATTATATCTCTGATATAAGAATGACCTCTTTTCATATGTGCATGTATATGTGTGTGCATAAATATAAACATGTATATGCATATGCATAAATATAATTATATAAATACATATATTAATGTGGTCTATTTATGTGTGTTTAAACCTTAAGAAGGTCTATTGATCATTTGTAGAATTCTAAATTATTTTTTAAGTGGCATTACTATTGGATTTCCAAAGTTGTAAGTTGGAAATATTTGAGAAACAGGTTGGTTCATGAAGTATCAAAATTTAATGTTGTGAAATTTGAACGAATTACTGTGGGTAATTTTCTTTGGAAGAGCAATGTGTTGATAAATCTGTTGATAGATCCTGAGAGCATTGTTAGAACACAGGAGAACAACTAGCGTTTATTAATTAATTCAATATTTATTTAGCACCTACAAGTGCCAAATACAATGTTAAGTTTGAATAGCAAGCTCTGGTTTTCAGCTGCCTGTCACATAGCCATATCCCCTCCTTCTCTTAGTATCAGCATACTCTCTGCACAACTCTTCCCTCTCACCTTTTGGTGTTCTCTAAGTCCACAGTGATAGGCATGTGACATAGGTTAAGCTAATCATAGTACTTGACATAGTGATATATTCATAGATGATTCTATGACTCACAGGGGATTAATCTGTGGATGTTTGGGAAGAAAGTTTTGCTTTTCTTTGGAGTTATTAATCTGAGATCACGTAATCCAGGATATATCAATTAATGACCAACAGTTTCCTAGTAGCTTCTCTATTATAACAGAATTTCTATCTCTTGCAGTCAAAAGTCTGGTTTAATAAAGTTGTGAATACAGAGATATACAGACTGTAGCCCTTAAGAAATTCCATCTGATTACACAGTCTTATAAAGTAATAGTTCCAATATAATATGGAAAGCCTTATTTGTGGTATACACACAGTATAATGGAACCAGAGACTAGAAAGAAACTTGGCTTAAGGGGTTTGGTGAAGGTTTCAGAGAGTGATATTTGAATAGGGTGTTAAAGTATGTGTGGATAGTCACCAAGGCAAATGGGAAAGGAGGGCTTACTAAAGCCAAAGAAATAGCATATGAAAGCATGGAAATCAGAAAATACATGTTATATTCAGGGATGGTAAGAAATTTTATATTTCTGCTATTTGTTAACTGTGAAGAGACGTGGATGATAGATTAACTTGAGGTCTGGTGGTGGGTTGGGTGGATTTTAATAGTATTTGAAAAGTATGTACCTGCAGAAAAATCTGCCCACTCCAGACATAACACTAATATTGGGAATTAAAAGAATCCTGGAGTCATGTAGATTTTTAAAAATAGTTAACACTTAAGCGTTAAAAACTTTCCACCATTTCCTTGCATTCTGTATACGTCAGCCAGGGTCTTAGAACTTTTGTATGTTAACCAGAGTATTGGCTGAAGCAGGAAACCAGTAAAGGCAAAAAGGATAAATTATAAATGAGACAGAGATAACTGGGAAGCAAAGGCTATGTCTTAGTCAGTTCGGGTTGCTATTAAAAAGATACCATATGATGGACAGAGGAGAAGGGGAGTTATGGGGTGAAGGGTTAAAGAAATACAGATTAGTAGTTGATAGATGGTCACGGGGATGAGGAGCATGGCATAGGGAATGTAGCTAGCATTAATATATTGGCTAGGTGGAAAACCAGAGGAGAGAAGAAGCAATTAGAGAGATCATTTTATAAACTTTATAAATGTCTAACCAATGTACTGTAAACTTGAAACTAATTAAAATAAATTAAAAAATGAAAAAAATACCATAGATTGGGTGGTTTATAAATAATAGAATGTATTTCTCACAGTTCTGAGGGCTGAGAAGTTCAAGATCAAAACATCATCCAATTTGGTGTGTCTGGTGAAAGTTTCCTTCTTGATTCATAGATAGCTGTCTTCTGGCTGTGTCTTCACATGGTAGAAGAGAAACTCTGATCCCTTCAGCCTCTTTAAACAGCACTAATCCCGTTCATGACCCTCATAGCCTAATCATCTTTCAAAGGCCCCACCTCCTAATACCACCACACTGAAGATTAGGATTCTAACATATGAATTTTGGGTGGACACAAATATGCAGTCCATAACAGACTACTTCTGGAAAGTGAAAGAATGGAAAGAGAAAGAAAGGAAAGAAGCAGTGAAAGCTGAGTTTTGAGAGTTTCTAAGGATTTTAAACACATGAGCCTAGAAGCTGGAGACCAGAGACTATGGGTAGCTACGATATTGTGTTAGATAATGAACAAAAAGATTGGGAGACTGTATTTAAAACCATTGCTGTGTGTTTTGAATGTACTTTCCATTTGCTGCCTCTTCCAGAGATATTAATAAACATTTTTCAATGATTTTCTTTCATTGCTATTGAATATATATTTCTTTTGGATGAGACACCTGATAAAGCTGTCTAATTTTTATTAGGTTACATAAAAATAAGAGACTTCTCTACATATCTTTAGTTGAGAAAAAGCTTAAGTATATATTTTAAATATTTAGTTTAGTGGGGCTAATTACATAAAAGTATGTGATGCTTAATTTTGTGTGTCAACCTGGCTAGGAAACAATACTTAGATGTGCTGTGAAGGTATTTTTTAGACGAGATTAACATTTAATGCCACAGACTTTGCATAAAGTAGATTATCATAATGTGGTTGGATCTCATCTAATAAATTAAAAGCTTTAAGAGAAAAAAAAAAGACAGAGGTTCCCAGATGACTTGTATATTTTCTCCAGTGCCTATATCCTAAGCTCATTCCTCTTGATTTTATCACTCTGATAGTGAGAACAATCAAAATAAAAATCCAAGGAAAATCTCTTTAAGGGAACATGGGAATGTTTCTTCCCTAGGGCCTCAGTAGATGGTCTAAGTAGATGGAGCCTTTTCTGAGCAGAAAGTAGACCCAGGCCCATCTAAAAAATTTTGAGAAGAGAGAATCAATAAGATGAGTCCAAAATGAGGGCAAATTCTAGGGGAATGGGCTACCTGGATTTAAATGATTTAAATGTCCTCCCCTTACAAGAAATGTATAAATCCTTGGCATCAACACTTTAGTCCAATAATGTCATTGTTTTTCATCTTGCCCACTATTAATGTTTCTCTCAGGTTCCGAGTTTATTGGTGGGTTCAGGAGGGCAGGGGAAGAAGTTTTGTGTTTGTTCCAGAATTCAATGGAAAGTTTAGGTACCTAGAAAACTCAATATGTATCTTCTGCTTTTATAAAAATTCCATAATTCTATAATATTCTTAAGGTTTCCTTTGATCTATAATAAAATTTTCTTCATTGCCTGTTACCATGATTCTCTTTAAGAACACTGGCAAAATAAAATGGGTCAGAATAAACATTATTTTGGCACAGGAAGAAGTATTGAGTATACTTCCTGAATTTATAGTAGAGCTTAAAGTTTTTTTTCCCGCCCCCCCCCCCCGCCGCCAAATGATTCAGATCTTCTAAGAAACTCAAATCAGTAAGCTAACATCACCAAATGTCTTTGAGATAGTTGCAGAGGCATACCCAAGGCTATTTATATATATTTAAAACACAAATATCAAACAAATGCAAGCTCTGTGTAATTTGTGGCAATCAAGCTGAATTTATTATTAAACTAGGAGTAGAAATAGGCAAAGAGAACTAGCATTCCAGAAGTTTACATTATTCATCCTTGTATCTACCATTGCATTTAACACAATCTTATAACCATAGTAGACACTCAGATATCTTTGGAATGAAATTTTAAAATAAAATGGTTCATAATTTTAAGATGATGATGGTGTTTATACTGATAAGAAAAGTTATCTTCTGAATAAAATTCTGAGTGTACAGTATGCTTATGAATGAAATAAAAGGACATTTTCTGTACTCTTTAATGGTATCAGCAATTGATACACATTTGCTGTGTTCTTATATAAGCACTTTCATACTATCTATTCTATGCCCAGCTGGAAATGAGTGGCCTTATTTAGGAAAGTTCCTAAAGTAATACTGACCCTTCATAACCTCTTTGAAAGTGAGGAACAGCAAATCTCTCTGGTATTATTATTAGAGAAGAATACTGGTGAAACAATGAAACAGATTTTCTTTTCAATAAAAAACATAGTCTCATAATTGGAAAAATTTGAGGGGGTGTTTCCGGCCCTACAAAAAATTAAAATTAAACTCTGAAGTAAAAATGACTTAAATAAGACAATATTTTAAAACATTTTGTTTTTCCTGTTTGCAATCAATGTTCTCATAGACATGCTATAAATGCTACAATATAATTATGTACTATGTGACAATAATATCATTTCAATATATAATACAATCAAGGTAGATACAATAATCACTGTCATTTTTTTAGTGCAGACTGTGTGTAGGGAAAGATGTTAGGCTCTTTATATATGTCATCTGATTTATTGCATTAAAAAATTAATATAAAGTAAATTTTATTATCCACATTGAAAAAATTAGGAAACTAAGGCACAGTGAGGTTGAATAACTTACCAACAGCTGTAGAGCTATCGAGTTTATAGGGCTGGGAATTCGAATCAGGTCTGTGATTCTGAAGGCTATACTCCTTAGTCAGTAGCTATTTAACATCACCACCATCTTTGATGACATGTAGAACAAACAAATGAACAAATAAATACATAAAGTAAAACAAAAACCTATTTGTAACACAATGGATACATTTTTCTTTATCAAGTAAAAAAAGAATAAATTTTTCAAAAATGAGTTTATTGAATGTGCCAGTATATAAAAGAAAATAAAACAAAACTACATAACTCTGTTTTTTTATATTATTTTTCAAGATGTCCTCTTCTTTTTTTTTAATTTTAATTTTTCAATTAGAGTTGATATTCAATATTATTTTATATTAGTTTCAGGTGTACAATGTAGTGATTAGACATATACCTTATGAAATGATTCCCCCCAATTAGACCAGTACCCACCTGGCACTATACATAGTTATTACAATGTTATTGACTATATTTCCTATGCTGTACTTCACATCCCTGTGACTATTTTCTAACTCCCAATTTCTACTTCTTAATCTCTTCACCTTTTTCACTCAAACCTTCAACCCCTTCCCACCTGGCAATCGCCAGTTTCATAAATCTAATTTTTTAACTTAGAGTATATTGCTGGTGACTCTTGTTCTGTGAGTTGACACAAAGCAAAAGAAAGATCAGCAAATCTTACTTTTAGAAATCTGAAAACAATGGATACTAATATTACGATGATAATATTTGGCGACTCTGTTCGTTACTTGATTCTATTATCTTCTGAACCAAAAAAAGGAGTGTTTTTCCAGAAATATGAGAATCTACTTTTATTAACCTTTCCTGTCTTCTAAGTGGGATCAGATATTATATGCTATTACTATATTTGAAATTCATGCTAAAATTCACTTCAGGCTAAGCCCTGTTATACAGTTAGAACTGTATATAGTTGGACAAGATATGTAACAACATTGTAAATGGATATTATATATAGACTTGCCCCATTAGAATATATTTTAAATTCCACAGCAAATAGAAACCATGCCACAGCAAGAAGAGTACTGATGAATAAATATTTCAGGCTTGCAGAAGCTATGGTTCATTCATTTATCATTTATTCTCATGCGCTCATTCATTTAATAAATATTTATTCAGCATTTACTAGGTACTAGGCATTATTATAGGCACTTAGAATATGCTAAGAAACAAAATAGACTAAAATCTCTACTTTGTGAGGTGAACCTTCTGCTAATAAAATATGTCTTAATCATGCAAAACCTGTGTTTAACATACTCCTAGACCAGTGGTCAGCAATTGTTTTTTTTGTAAAAGACCAGTAATAAATATTCTAGGTGTCATGGACTGTAAAGTTTCTGTTGCAACCACTGAGCTGTCATTGCAATGTGGAAGTAGCCATGGAAAATATGTAACAAATGTGGCAATGTTCCAATAAAACTTTATTTACAAAAACAGGCAATGGACCTAGATTATATACGATCCCGTCTAGGCCTCTGACTCTGATAACTTGGAAAAAGCAGACACATAAATCTATACAATGTGAAAAGTTACTTTAGGAGTTAATCCAGTAAACTTCTTCCTTTTGTAGGTGAATTAAATGAGATCCTGAGAAGTCGAATGATTAGCTTAAGGTAATGAAGTAAGCTAGTGGTGAAAGCAAGACTTGAACCTGTAGCTCCTGACTTCTGATATACTTTCTACTTCACTATACTGCTTCTACTATGCCGGGATTTATTATGATATTTTTGTAATATGTATAAAAGAACATTCCTCTTTGGTTTCCTGGGGTTCAGATACTGATAGAGTTAAAAACTCACCCACACACTGACATTTCTATCGCCATCACATCTACCACCTCCACCACCACCACCATCACCACCAGTTCCACTACGAGCATCACTTTCACCACCATCACCACCACCATCATCACAATAGCAGAAACAACAAATGACCACCAGGAACACACTCAACAGTCACAGAGCTGGGTTTATTTAGCTAAAAACGCCTTCAAGTGTAGTCACTTCAGGAAGGGACTGTTGGGAGGAGCTTTTTACAGGGTTTGGGTTTGTATTGATAATTCTAAGGGCTGATTATAAAGCAGAAATGCATTCTGGATTGTGTGTTATCAAGAAACAGAGACAGCCGGATGACTGGATTTCCTAATCCATTTTACCTAATAGTGGAGATGATTAGAGCAGTGCTGGAAGTTGCACTGGTAACGAAGCTGCAATCACTCCTGTTAGTAGAAGAGGGGCAATTAGTCATTTTGGTGGTTGTGAATGGTCTTGTCACTATTTCATTCGAAGCATTTGTTTTTCACTTTCTAACTTGCATTTTCTTATTTCAGTTACAATACAGGTACACTGTGGAAAAATTATAAAATTCAGATAGAAAAAAGAAGGAAATTAAATCCAACATTCAGAGATAACCATAATATATATGTTACTTTTCTGAATATAAATGCGTATGCACATATTTGAACAGAAAATAGGATTACACTGTACGTTCCAGATAGAACTAAATTTTCCACTTAATATATAATGAGCAAGTTTTCTTAAAAAATATCATCATTTTTAATGGTCTGAAAGATATTTTAACATGTGATGATGTCATAATTTCTTTAACCACTTACTTTTTATTATATACTTAGGAGATGGTCTTTAGATTTTTGCTCTTATTAAAAACATGCAAATTTTGTGTACATCCTAAATAATTTTCTTAGAATTAATTCCTAAAAATGAGAATATTACATCAAAGTGAATATACATTTTTAAAGCTTTAAAAAAATCTTATTGAATTGCCGTCAGGAAATTTGTATAAATTTTTACTTACACATGACACATATGAAAATATTTTCACTCTCATCCTCATTCCATTTTATTTAAAACTGACTCCAGCATAATGTCCTAAGAGTATAATTCTGCTTTCTTGTTATGTAGAACTAATTCACAATTCCATCCAGTTCAATAGACTTTTATTGAGTATATGGTGTGGGCCAGTTACTGTGCTAGGTGCTGAATATGCAAAGATGAGCAACCTGTGGTTTTCTATAAAATCAGCATCTTGTCACAATTTGGATACACAGCCATCATTTGCTTTTATAGGACAAAAAGATAGGTAGATGTGGTTAGATGAGCTTTTATTGGAGGAAAATTATATTTATTTTGTGGCACATACTGCAATCAATCTATTGCAAGCAATTTGTCATTTTGGGTATATGACAAAAGGATTAACATTTTCTCCAAATCTTTAAGACCTACATTTGAGATAAGTTAATAACTTTCATCTGATCCTTTCTTACCACAAATATTTTTGGATTCCTAGGACAGTATTAGTAATCACCAGAAAATGCTCAATTGGCTCAGGGACACTGAACTAATTATCCTGGTTAAAAAAATGTGTTGGACTTAAGATTTATATCTCTGTTGCTGTACTGTTCAGGTAGACCCATAGGTCAAGTTGCTACCAAAAGAAAGCAACACACATGTTAATAATAGATAATGTTGGCCAGATTGCATAGGGTATCTTAGAAATAACATTTCATCTTTAAGTGTTAATGCAAAATTAAAATTGGAGTAGATATTGCAAAGTAAGACGATTTTTTTCTTAAATTTTACTTTCTGCTTCACTTTCTGAGATTGAGAGTGGCCCCGTTATCAATTTGATTCTTGCTTCCTATTAAACAAGAGTAACTTGGGCAATATGCAACTGTCTTGAAATTGAATCAAATGTACATGCTTTTTATTTCGCTGTAATATTTTTTCAACTCAGTGATGCCAGTCAATACTATTAGACTTTTGTGAGGACAACTATAGCTATTTGCTAATTGAAACAATACCACGAAAGTTTATACTTTGCAAAGAGAATTTCATTTGACATTTGTCTATATTCAGAAGTAAAATATATTTACTAATATCACATTTAGATTGTTTTCTCAGTAGTTTCTTTTGCTTTTTGGATGTAGTTGATTTCTTTCATGTGAAATATATTTAAGCTATAAGAAACTATTTTTAAAACAAATCATGATAATGACTACAATTTGTATTCTTTATAGTTTATTTTTCAAAGTAGCATTGAATCATTCTATAAAAATTTTTGTTAAAAATAAAATATAAAATGCACTCAGCATATGAAATATTATTGATTCGATACTTTCATTGTTCCCACATTTTTCTATGTTCTATATTGTATATTCATCAGTTATAATAAACATGAATTTTAATATGTCTAGAAAATCATAATTATACATAACTGTATAAATCTCCTTCTTTTCTACTGTTAGGATTTTAAATTGCTGCTTTATAATTTTAAATGTCAACAGAAATTATTATTGGCAACCTTGAGTTTTAAATATGCTAATAAGTTAATTGAATTGATTTTGTTGCTTTTATGTAACTCCAAGTTTGGGGTGTATAGAGTGGTAAAGTTCAAAGATCTTGATCTGAATCATTACTGAGACAATTATAAATGGTATTGTCTAATTTTGGTATTTACATTTTTCTTCAAATGAAGTTAGTTTCAGATAACTTACACACTCTGTTATTCTTTTAGTTACTCATTTCGACTTAACAAATCTTATTGAATGACAGCTCTGTACAACGGGCTCTGTTGGCGAAAGGCCCAAGCTTCCCACAGTTTTATATAAGATAGATCCATCTTTTGGCAAAATGAGTCTCTTTTCTCTCTCTCTCTCTCTCTCTCTCTCTGTCTCCCCTCCTGCCCCCGCCATCTTTATAAATATCCATACATATACAGAGTTTATTGTGTAAAGTAAATATATATATATATATATGATCACTTTAAATTTTTTCTTTTTTTAATCTAATTTGTAGTAAACTTCTTTTTTTTTTTCTTTTTTTGTTTGCTCATAGTGCTGTAAGTTTTACTAATGCATGGAATCTTTGTCTACCACCAACCACAACCAAGGTACAGAGTTTCATCACCAAAGTCAAAAATAAAAAAATTTTCTTGTGCTGACTCTTCGTACTCAACCCTTCTTTCACTCTAATCCCTGGCAATTATTTTCTGTTCTCTGACTGATGGGTTGCTGCCCTTTTCAGAATGTCATATAAATGAAATCATCCAGTGTGTAGTCTTTGGGTTCTTTCACTTAGCATAATGCATTTGGAATTTATTCATGTTGTAGCAGATATTAGTAGTTCATCTCTTATTTATTGCTGAGTGTATTGCATTGAATGAATACACAACAGGTTTTACCAATTGAGGGGCATTCTTTCGTTTCCAATTTTTTAGCAGTTATGAATAAAATGCTTTTAAATGTTAATTTACAGCTGTTTTTGTGAACCTAAGTTGTCAGCTCTATTGCATAAATATCTACAAGTGGGATCGCTTGGTTATGTGGCAAATATATGTTTAACTTTCAAGAAACAGTCAAACTGTCTTCCAAAATGGCTGTACTCAATTCTGTACCATTTTGCATTCCCACCAGCAATGTTTGAGAGTTCCAGTTACTCTACATCCTTGCCAGATCTAGTATTATTAGTTATTTTGATTTTAGCTATTCAAATAGGTGTGTTGTGGTATTAATGTTATTTTAATTTTTGTTTTACTCATGACCAATGATGTCAAGCTTATTTAACATTTGTATGTCTCCTTTGAAGTGTCTATTCAAATCTTTTGCCCATTTTTTAAGTTGGAAATTTTTTTAGTGTTGAATTTTGAATGCTTTGCATATTCTGGATGCAAGTCCTTTGCCAGATATGTGATCTGTAAATAAATTCTTCTAAATATGTCTTGTTTTTTCATTCTCTTAAAGTGTCTTTCATAGATTAAAAGTTTTTTGATATAGCTCAATTTAACTTTTTATTTTATGGTTTATGTTTTTGGTGTTATATCTAAGGACTCTTTGCCTAATCCTAGTTTTCATAAACTTTCTCCTATTTATTATTGTAGATGTGTTTTAAGGGGACTTAACATTCAAGTCAACCTTGCTGTTCTGTTAAGTCCTTAGACACTGAATCTAATATATTTTTAGGTTTCTCTCTTGATTCTGAGACTGTTTCTCCAAGTGAGAGTGCTTTGTAAATTTTAGAGTGCAAAGACATTTTAGCTGTGTTATCTTCCACAGGTCAGCTAAACTCTCTGGGCACATTTTCCTTATTATAAAATCATCTAAGCACAAAGTTATCACCACAACCTGTTCCTCATTCCATGAATTCCCTGGACCTCAGTTCTTGTAGCATAGTAGAATAAAACACGGTGTTTAAGATTTCTGGAGCCAAATAAGTCTGCCGTCAGATAAATCTGGCTCTGACACTTACCAGCCAGAAACTCAAATGCCAGTTTCCTTACCTATAAATTGAGGCTAGTACTTCATGAATGAGATGATTCTCATAATGTGTTAAGTACCAGTAACATTTCAGGAAATCTCTGCTGGTGCTGGTGGTCGGTAATGGTGGTTGGTAGTGGTTACTATTTTTGATTGAAATGATAAATTGCTCCTTCCACTTTCCTTCAGTGACAGAAATCACATCACTGCACAACAGTCCAGAAGCTGACGTCCTCTCTTTATCTCCAGTTTTGCCTGCTGTTGACCACTGTCTTAGATACCCCATCACAGTGTAGCCTCTACCTGAGGGGACTTCACCCCACCAGTTACCTCTCTGATGACAATCATCGGCAGTCCTCCCACCAGCCATCATATGCTCTAGACACTAAACATTACCTGCCCAGTCTCCCCATCCCCACCATACCCTTTGCCCTGATGTTCCCTCCAAGTTAGTGTTCATGTCTGATCCCCAGATCCTCACTCCTCCCAGGTTCTGAAACAGCTTCCATACATCTGTTTTGCCTCTTTTCAAAGATTTTATTTAAGTTGTCTATTCTTTTTTAAAACTTCTTAATTAATAAACAAATAAACGTATCATAAAATCATCTTTGGTTTCTACTTGCTCAGAATAGCAAATCTCTCATAAAGTGTAGGAAGGTTTTTAACAAACCATATATTAAACCTTCAGCCTCTCTTGATTTAAATGGTTATTATGAAGGAAACTTAAACTGCTTAACATAGGATACCTTCAATTTTGATTTTCAGTTGAATGGGATAAAGGAAATTATGGGTTGGCAATAATTTGACCACAATGGGTATTGAAAAATTTTATGTATCAGAATTGTGAGTGTTTGAAGGCAAAACTTGAGTATTCTAACTGTAAAACCAACTGCTGAACTGTATAGAAGTTTATTGTCTCAGGTTACTTAAGATTTCTTTTGAAAAAGTCTTTTATTTGTTTGGGAGTTGGAGGCATTGCTTATACTGCTCTGTAGTGTTTTGAATGCCACTGTTTTCTTCCTTTGTAAAGACAGAAAATTTCTGCATGTTTTGAAGCCTGTTTTTATCTTCTTTCATCTCTTCTCACTCTCAAAACTAAACTAAGGATATGAGAGATGCACCATCTCCCTTTGCCTCCCAACCTGAGAGTGGAAATTTTTTAGAGGAAGAGATAGAAGTGCCCTTTGATTACTGTGAAGGGTCAATTGTAACATCTTCCTGGAAAGTTAAGCACAGGGAGAGATCAAATACTCGGGTCTGAAGCCCATTGTGTGCATTCATAGCGCACATAAGAAAAATGTAAAACCAAAGAAAATCACCTGTATAGAAGTAAACTAAAATCCAAATGATAATGGAGCTAGAGCAAAATACTATAGAAATTTAAGAAAGGAATTATATGCCCTCAACTGCTGGAAGATGGATACTCATCATTTATCATCAAGTGTATTGATATGTTAAAAGGAACCAACTAGAATCCACTTCTTAGGCTCTTGAATTATCTTGCAGTTAACTCCTGCCTGCAGTTCTCCGGAAAGTCTCTTTTGGAACCATCTGCTGTCTGGTGGGTAAAGGAAGAGTCAAAGTAGATGCCAGCTGCCTTATTGAGTCAGTGCTGATGGAGTGCCAAGAAATCCTATTATCAGTCCAACTGCTTGCTACATTCATTCATTCAATCTCCTACCCTGAGGAGGGTTAGAAAGTGAGTTTTTTAAACAAAATTGTGCCCACCCCATTCAAGTCTGTGGGTAGCCCAGCATGGTTTGTGTTCTACCATTTTTCCCCTGGGCAAGGCTCTTATTATTCTTCACCATCTTGTGTTCTCTTTTACTTTGGGCTATCTTTGTAATTATGATACCATCTGAGCTGTGATTTTTATGATTCATGTTACTTTGTTGTTTTTCAAAGCCACATGTTATGGAGGCAATATCCGGTATCTGAATATGGAGAGCACCTAGCTCTATCTTGGGGATTTCTGCATTGCTAATGACCCAGGACTCTATGATACAAGATACCAAGATTCCTGAAGGAGGTAAGATACAGAATAAGACTGACCATTCTGTTGGATAAACTTTTTAAAATTGAGGTGAAGTTCATAGATGCTGGTTCCTGCCTCTTGTGATGATGCCTCTACTCCTTAGGATAGATTATCGGTTGTGAAGGATTTTGAGGAATATTGAAGTTTTCCTGAGTACTGTATGTTAAGTACTGCCTAAGTGCTTTATATACATGAACTCATCTAATCTTCTTAAGAACTCCATGAGATTAATACTGTGCTAGCCCATTTTACAGTAAACAACTTAAAATATTATATTATTTAGCTCAAAAGTAAAAAAAAAAAATCATTATAATATAAAGTTTTATAAGTCACTTTGGCCGTACTCTTCCTACTTTTTACCTTAGTGCTGCAGGGAGATCATGTCTAATGAGATGGGTTCTCGTTTAATAACATTCTACCTTTGCTTGACCCTTCTCTGAATCTGTCAGGGCAGCAGAGATCTCAGCTACGCTGCTTAATAAATATGTGCTCATAAGGACAGACTGAGACAGTATCAAGGGCAGGAGTATCAAGCAACCTTGTTGTATCCTTGGAGCAAGATCTTTCATTTGTTTTATCACATGATTAAAGAAGGAATCATGTGCTGAAATGCATTAAAATGGTCTATGGCTCATTTCTCTGTTTCCTGTATCTACTACCCACATACTCCACATTTGAATAACACATTTTGTTTCCCCCTTTGACTCCCAGCCTTTCTTTGGCTCTATTCCTGTCTTAATCTAATAGTGATTACTGACTCCTCTGCCCCTCAACTTGGCTTTGACACTTAGGGCTTCCTAACACTTTGATTTTAGATTTCTGCCTCAAGTCATAGCTTTAGTCCCTTGTTATCTAATTGCTTTTAGCTGATCATGCTGCCCTTCCATGCGGCTGTTCCTGGAATTAGAGTCAAGCCTGGCATCCAGCCCTGTGCTTCTAACATTTGTCTGGCATAGGCATTATATTTTATGGTTTTGCTAAAGACCAAACAATTTTTCACCAAACTTTGTCCATTATCATTAAACTGGCTTCAATGTTGTAAGCTCGAGAGGTAATATGCCTTCCTATAGAAGGGAAAATTGGGCCATGAGGGTAAGAATGGTGGTTGGCAAGTGAGATCATAGCCACAGACGTGGATGGCTCAGCCATAAATCTAATCTACTCTCTGAAGTCTTATGCATGATTTCATGGGGATTTCAAGTAGCATCCAGAAATTCATGCCCCTTTAGCAATTTGCATTCAGTAAAGGAAGGAGGGCTATGATTTTTAAAAATAATTAAATCTTTTATTATGAAATAATTGCAGATTTACATGCAATTATAAGAACTCATACAGAGAGATCCCATTCTTTATCCAGTTTCTCGCAAGAGTAACATCTTGCAAAACTATAATGCCATCTCTGACACAGTCCAATACAGAACATTTAATCACCAAAGGATCCCTCATGTTGCGCTTTTATAGTCATTCTCACTTCCTTCCTATTCCTTACTCCTGGCCCGCTATTCTGTTCGTTTCAAGAATATCCTATAAATGGAATCATACAGTATGTAAACTTTGGGAATTGGCTTTTTTTTTTTTTTTTTCATTTGTATAATTCTCTGGAGATTCACCCAGGTCGTAGTATATATCAATAATCTGTTTCTTTTTATTGTGGAGTAGTACTCCATGGTACGAATGTACCACAGTGGGTTTATCCACTCGCCCCATGAAGGACATCTAGGTTGTTTCCAGTTTCTGGCTATTAGGAATCAAGCTGCTATAAACATTTGTGTCCAGGTTTTTGTGTGAACATAAAATTTTCATTCTCTGGGATAGATTTACCCATAAGTGCAACTGTTGGGTCTTATGGGTAGTTGCATGTTTAGTTGTATTTAGGAAACTGCCAAACTGTTTTCCAGAGTAGCTGTGTCATTTTATATCTCCATTAACACACATAAGGAGTCCAGTTTCTCTGGATCTTCACCAGCATTTGGCATTGTCACTCTTTTTTATTTATAGAGGAAGGCAGTACTTCCATCATGCAGATCAGGAGCAGATTAGTTTATTAATAACTGACTTTAAGACTGTCACTTATTAAATGTGTAACCTTGGGCAAATTAATTTACCCTTCTTTGCTTCAATTTGAGAGAGTATGTAAAGTATCTTGAAAAAACATACACATACCAACTACTCATTAAATATCAGATTTTATTGAGCCAGGTAGAGAGATAGAAAGCCCTATTACTGACTGGAAATATGGTATAGTGAAAAGATCTCAGGCAGAAAAATAAGTAGTTTTGGGTTTCAATATTGGCTCAACTTCTTAATAGCTCTAAAACTTTGTTAAGTCTTAATTTCATTATTTGTAAAATGAGCATAATGCTATCACTGTTGTGACATTTTGGTAAAGATTGGAAAGCTAAGATATGCAAAGCACCTAGCTTAATGCTTAGCACTGTTCAGTGAATATTAATGTAATTTTTGTTGTTGATAGTAATAGTCTTTCCAGGAACATTTGTACTTTATTTTAAAAGCATTGCAAAACCACCGAAAGTGTTTGAGAAAGACAATGACACAATTGTAGTTGTGACTTTATGGCCACTGTGACTGCAGTTTGAAAATAAATTGAGGAGAGGAGGCACTTAGACATGATGGGAGCCTTTAGCAATACAAGAAACCTTGTCTAGAAGAGTGATAGTGAGGGTAGTGAGGGGGAAGCAGACTGATCAGAGTCATTTTGGAAGTGGGATTATAGGAATTTAATTTCCTGATTGAAGAGTGTTTAGATAATACCGAGGAAGAGCTAGTATAGAGTGGAGGTGAGTTAGCAATTATAGGGTAGTTATCACAGAGTGCAGATTAGAACTCACAGAGAGCAGGGTCAGCAGGTATTCAGGCACTCTGCCCCCTGACCAGCTGTAGAGGGGTGTCCCAGCTGGATGCAGCTGGTCCCACAGTGGGGCAATATTCTTGGGAAGGGGTTTTAACTCCCCTGTTGTTATTCTTTGTACTAGATGAAAATAGCAAACAATTTCCAGTTTGGACTTTGGTACCAACTACTCCAAAGAGTCACAGTCGGATATCTTACAGCTGGCTGCTGGCTTTCATGGATATCGAATTCCAGTTCTGCTAGACCTGGAGACCTTGTGCAAAATTGAAAACAATAGACACCTCTCCCATTGAAGAATGAAGAGCTACTAAGCTCAGCTAGCTCCTTCCCAGTCAATGTGAAGGGAACCTACACATCATTCAATAGGAACTCCTGTCCATCTCTCCAAAATAATACATGAAAAAGAGACTAATGAAGTGAGAGAACAGATGTAAATTTCTGCAATTACTCAGAATTCAGTATATAGTCAGAAGCAGATACATTTGTGAGTTTGGTGGAGAAATTGAGGGAATTCCACATTGAAGATTTCTATTTTCTTTACGAATAACAGGTCATGGCATTTGCTGAGAAGGAAGTGAGTAGCAACAGGTTGAGAGGTTTGCAAAAGGTGAAGAAGTTTAAAAATAGTTGCTGTGAAGGAGAGAGATTTGCCTAGAGAAGAAGTATAGGATTACTGGACAGTTAAAGTTTGAGTTCATGAATTTTTAATCATTCAAAGCTAAATAGTTGTGTGATTTTTCTCTATGAGTATTGGATTAACAGTCTAGATATAAATATGGTGAATAAATGAGGTGAAGCTGGGCTGAAATTTTATCATACAGATATGATAAAGGAAAATCAGACAAGAAAAGTAATTTTGGCAGGACAGTGGCTGAATAATGTGTTATAGAAACTAGGTGAGGAGAGGAGAAGTTAAGAAGGGGGTAAAAATATTAGGGAGAAAATAGAGATGAGATCAGGGACCAATAAATCCCTGAAAGATGGAAAAACGACTATAATGAGGAAACTTAGCAAGCATACTAAAGGGATAAGGCATTGTGGTCATAGTGGTTATAGTTAATATTTTGAACATAGGACAGATATAGAAATAAAAATGTTTAGAGTGTGGCCATAGTGCTTGAAGTTCGAAATGGAATGGTAGGAAAGGTAATTGAAAATTAGATGGTAAAAATGCTGAGCTTGAGAAATGTGTCTTAGACCATAAAAGTGAATAAAAATACAAGGGAAACAGTGAAAGATTTCTTTTTGGAGAAGGAATCAACCCTGAGTGGTAATTAGGATGTATAAAATAACTTCATGGCAACCCAGTACACTATTTTAATGGTACTTTTGTGAGTTTCTCCTTTTACTTATAGCCTAAAGGTCTTTTCTTTCCCGCATCTTGAACTGTGTTAGAACTAGATGGAAGTCTGGAATTATTCACCAAGGAACCACAATGGTTGCAAATACTCAATTATTAGACGATGTAAATGTGATGCAAAAGATTCATACATGCAGATGATTTCCCACTGAGGAATGAATTAAAAGGTAGCCAGAAGCTAGAGGAAGAGGAGTTAAGCTCCCAAAGACAGAAGGGTGTAAAATAAAGACATAAAAAGCTCTTGAAAGGGGAGATGGCCTCTGGTGAGGCCAGCACAGAGCTGAGGTCCATTGCTTAGTTTATCTGTACCTATGACTCTACCCAGGTCCAGTCTCTCTGAAGATCCAACTCACATGGATAGTGCCTCACCTGAATATGAAGGGCATAGGTTAATTTCTCTACCTCCTACCCTTGCACATCTCCTCATCCTAGAAAGGAAGGTGAAGGACCTGGAAGAGTGATGGTGAAAGAAGAGAAATTCTTGATCTAATTAATTAAATCATTTTAATTAGTCTAATTAATTTTGAATTTTCTCCAGAGTTATAGAGAACAGAGACTCACAAGATCCTTTCACTCAGAGTTATTTTTAAGGGTGCTTTGAGGAAAGAAAGAGTTTGGGACCATACTACAGAAAATCTTAAATTTCAAGATGAGAAATTTAGACCTTATTAGAAGGCTCTAGAATAGATGTTTTCACTTCAGGAGAGAAAAGTTGGAATTAGCACTTTCAGAAGATTCATCTGGTGCTGATGTTGGGATGGGTTGTATATTTATATCACTTTTCATCAATATGGAAATTATTCTTTATCCTTCATAGCTTTACTATCAATAGATCTTGTAGCTTCTTTTAAAATGCATCTTAAATATACCTCCATTTTCTTCTGTTTTTTTTTTTTGCAATGTCATATTTAGCCACTGTCATTTTATGTTTTTCTCTTACTTGCTTTCAGACTCCAAACTTCCCTACTATTAGTTCTAAAATGCCAGAGTTATTTCTCTTTTCAGTAACTTGTGTTGGTAAAGGTCACCCATTGAACTACTCAAAAAGCCTCTCTTGGTGTTCTCATTTCAATTAAATCAAAATCACCAATTATGAGTTCCAGGTTCTCTTGTCCTTTGTCCTCTCTAATTTAATTTCTCTAATTTTTTAGAATTGCTTTGTCTACTGTGTGTTTCCCAGTAAGAAAAAGTTTTTGGTCATTTCTCTCATTCATGTTTCTGCTTTTTATTATTCCCAAATGATAAAACGTATGCAGTAAGTTTCTCATAGTGAAATATCAGGTGTTTATTAGTAGATTATGATTAAAAAAAAAATCAGTCAAAAAGATGTATATACTATGCTAGGGGAATAAGAACTGTCAATCCTGTGACCAGAAAATAACCCATCTTGTAGTACATTACTAAAAGTCTGCTTTCACAGGTGTGTTAGAATAAATTGGACTGAATCAGGGACCCTACCTGTGTTCTTCAACTTTCACATTTTGTCTACTGAGATAGGTTTTAATAAACATGTCTGTATCTAAATTTCAAGTGCTTAGCCATTGGTAGTCCACCTAGAAGTCTGAATGAACCGAGGCAGGCCTGTAAACCTTCCTAAACCTAGGCAAGCCTGTAACCTTCCTAAAATTGAATATAAAATTTTTGCTTATGTATACTTATGGTATTATTATTCTTTTTACAAAGTGATAGCCTATACTTTTCCTTTTTAAAAAGTGTTTTTCTTTCTTTATTGTTGTGAACTGACATAAGCTAATTTGGCTGTATACATCTCTTAGGTTCTTTTGGTTAGGAATAGTAATAGGCAATGAAGTTCGATGCTGTAATGGTTAGCAGGGGCCTTTAATCTTACTACTAGATTATAATGAAAAGAATTTCAGACCAAATTCTTCCACATATAATACATTTATTAAATAACAGATTATAAATAGCAGGCAGAAAACAGCTTTTCTGTCAGCTTGATAAAGTCCCAGTTTTCTATTCTTCAAATGCTTTGACCTCTATATTGGATGAAAGGTTGACTGGAGGATGACGTAACAGTTTTACGGAGATAGGATTTTGATACTCTCATAGTCACATTGATCTACAGTGGCTACATTTTGGGCTGCTTGCTAATCAAGCTTTGACAACTTCTCTAAGAATTCAGGCTACATACCGTTGTATTCTTATGTATTGTTCATGCAAGAGGTTGGAAGGAGGAGTGTTCTCAAAGTATTTTAGCTAATGCACATTTCTCAAATACCTTTCATTTTACCAATGAGAGCTAAATTCCAACATGTGCATCCTGATTAACAAGCCAAAAATTACAGTAATAAAAATTCTTTTCTGGTATTTTCTAAGTTCAGGTAATGACCAACTTAATGAAAACAGAAGCACCTGTAATGGTCATGTTTGGTTTATGGACTTCTGATAAAAGTCTGTATAACCTTCACTGGAGTATGGATGTGTAAATAGGGTAATTGGCTGTCTGGAGAATGGAATCATAAGCTAACTTGTATATGCATAATATAATATCTATGCCAAAGAATTCTAAAGTTAATTTTAGGTATTATAATGCTTATGCATATACCATACACTTATATCATTTTGTATAAATTCAGAGACATCATCATAAATGTTCTATTTTTAGTGCAATCTTTTGATTTTCTTTTAGCTCTTTCAATTATTTGCAAAAAAGGTAAAAGTGGTATCATGTTATGCCTACTTTTCAGCCTCTTCCTTTTCCTTTTTTAAATAAAATTTTATGGTAGCAACTAACTACAAGTGACTATTTACATGTTTAAAACAATTTTATTGAGATATAATTTATACAGCATAAAATTTACCAATTTTAATCACTCAGTTCAATGACTTTTAGTTACTTTATTGAGTTATACAGCCATCACATAATCCAGGTTAGAACATTTTTATCACCCCAATATGATCCGTCCTACGATTTATAGTTGCACCTGTTCACACTCCCAGCTCTAGGTGACTGCTAATCAACTCTTTTTAGACAGATTTGCCTATCTTGGTTTTCTTGATATTGTGCAATAGGAATCCTTCCAACTCAAGGGATTAGTCTCTAATTCCTTGTTTTAAATTTCTGCATATCTTCCTCTGTACATGAAAAATGATACATAGTGTATATAATGTATACAATAATATATTCAATTCTTTTCCTATTGTTGATAATTAGTGAATTTGAGCATGTTTTCCATGTTTTAGGCCTTTAGACCTTTTATGTGCATGTCCATTTATAAACTTCACCATTTTTTTCTGTTTAGTGGTTAGCCTTTTTGATATTAATTTATAAGAACACTTTGTATGTTATAAATATTAGCCTTTTGTCTATTGCTGGCATTTTTTTCTATATTTATTAATTTCTAAAAATTTAATTGTGTTGGATTATGTGTAGAGAATGCAACCTGGTCTTTATTTTAAGAGAATTTTGTTGAGATTGCCATTGCGAACAAGATTACTAATTATTATGAATATTCTATGAATATACTTTTACTGAAATTCTGTTTCTTTGGAGGAATATATAATTCTGTATTTTTTGAACTCTCATTAAGTAAGTTATATTCAATTTACATGACTCAAACTTACATTAATTGGACAGAAACATATCGAAGGCTCTTGTAATAATTGCATTTTTTTCTAGGCTATACAGGGACTTTAAGAAGTTTTGGCTTTGTGATTTAGCAGCTGTATTGGTTGTTACATACAAATTTATAACGGTTACATATCCACACACTGTTTTCTTTTGCCTTGATCATATAGTAACTGATTATATTTTCTATTTTTATTTCATCGGTTTTTAAATCTGATTAGTATATTTAATGTTAAATTCAGCTTTGCCCTTTTCTTTCCTTCCTGTCCCTCCGTTCCTTTTGGTTTACCTTACATGATCTCTCATCGCGTAACCTTTTATTAAAATCATTTATTTTAAAACATCCTGTAGCTTGACTTCCCTCTCCTCAAATCAGTGTTAGAGTCTCTTTATTGCTTATGTTCAATTTTTTATTTCCATATTTTATCTTTTTATTGTTTCTGCTTTGATCAAGTTTCTATTCAATCTGTTCACCCTCTCTTTTGTTAATTTGGAAGTTCTTTTCCATCTTATTTATTATTACATTTGGATGCTCTTTATTATTCCTTCTCCTATCTAACTAGTTTTTTGGGGGCAAGATAATGTAGAAACAATACTAATAATAAATAACATTTACCAATCTTTTACTTGATTATGAATTTTTCTCCAGTGTTTTTTTTCTTCAGATGAAACACATAGGTGATATATTGTCTTGAAGTCTTGTATACCCTAAAATATTTTTCTTTAACCTCAACTAGTTATTAATAAATTGTTTGGGTGTAGAATTCTTGAATTATAGTCCTTTTCTTCAGTGATCTCTGAATGCTATTACACTGCTACTAGTTAACATAGACTTAAGATGAGATGTTTAGTACTGTCTGACTTTAATTTCTATTTTAGCTAAATTATTCATTCTTCTGGAAAGTCTGTAATTTTTAACATTATTTTTAGAGTTCAAGAAGGTAACCAAGGTATGCTTATTGTGTATCTTTTCTTGTTAATTCAGTTCTTGGTGAGCCCTTTCAATTTGCAGAGTCAGATCTCTCCCCATCATGGGAAAATTTTCCTTCTAATATTTTTTTATTAACTTTTCCTTTCTCTGTTCCTTTTTCCTCCTGTGGAACTCATAATATTCTCATGTGTTTCTGAATCTATTCTTTAATTCTCCTACTTTATTTTCCCCTTGTGATTTTCATTTCCGTTGTTTACTCTGTACTTTAAATCATTCGAGGTATCTCGCACTTGAACTGCCAAGTCATTAATTTGAGTCTTAATAGTGCCTTATCCTTGATAGTTCTAAAAAATCTGTTGAATTTTTAAATTGGGAAATTCTATCTTTTGGCTCTTGAAAGTCTTTGGCTTCATGTGGAAATTCTCAAGTTCATGTATTTTTATTCAGATCTTAATTTATCTCTAGTAGTTCTAAGTCACAAGAAATCTGTTCTGATTTTCTCGACTGATTATCAATTCTAGATTTTCAGCCCATTTAGCTGAGCCGACAATTTATTTGGATTTTTCTGGGCTTAGATCTATCAATTATATTTTAAATAGCAAGACTCTTACTACAGTAACCACATTATTGGTGCATAATTGTGTACGTCGTCAGCAGTTTAACTGCTGGAAGAAATTCCCCTGATTTCTGGTCTCTCGGCTCTCTTCTCATTTTAGGAGTTAGCTTTTATCTCATGGCCTTCCGGAGTCAGAAACCCAGAACAGTTGGGTGAGCATATGTAGAATTTTTTTAGAGGTATCTGATTCCTGAGAACTGATCTCTTTCTAGAAACACAACTTTTTGTCCTTGGTTCTGAACTCTGAAGCTCTTTTTCAGATGCTTGTCTAGGCATAGGGAATAAAGTTTCTCATCAATTCTTTCTACTTGGAACACAAAAAAAGTTAAGATCTTATTTAAGCAAAGCAATCTCTATGACTCATCAGGTCAGAGACCTCCTTAGAAATGATTTGGAATTTCTGAAAAATCAATAAGTATATCATTTGTGGAACATAAGCTAATTCAGCACAGAGTGTAAGACTTTAAAAATAAATCTACTATAAATTATGTGGAGTTGGAAAGCAAGAACAAAATCCACTGTCATATGTTCTATGTTCATAATCCTATGTTCATTGTTTTATTGGATTTTCAAAGGAGTCTGTGACCCATACAGTAACTGCTTCTGTAGGTAATAAAAACTCAAACTGCCAAAGCCATGGTTCTCCATGTCTTCACTTTTTCTAGGAATGACTTTGTATGTGAATGACAACGACTATTTGAAATTCATAGGGCTATTATTTGCCCATCTAATCTAACAGACAATAGGGTTCTACCCATTGCAACCAATTTTTTTTCCTGTGGGAAAAACACAAATTTAGCTTTCTATATGGACTCTGCCAGATACAAATCCCTTTTTTAGGAAAAAACAAATACATCTCAAGCCCTCTGTAAGTCTTGATCTTTAAAATTATCTGTATCCTAATGACTTTTCATTACATTGATGAAAAGATTAATGAAAAAGCTTTCTAAGAAATTCTTAATGCTCCACATCTCAGGATTTGAAGGAACTTTAAAGGTCCTTTAGTCTAATTCTTATCAATGCCAAGTGCCTTCATTCCCTGGAGGGGGTAACTCAATGCCCGTGGGCAGCCAATCCATTTATTGGAGAATTCAGACAGTTAAAAAGATATTGATATGTTGAGCTTGGATCTCTCATTGATTCTAGTTCTACCTTTAGAACATCTGTTTTGCAGAATAATGCTACTTTTATAAAAACAAGCATATATCTTCACAAAGTCTCTAAGGAGGAATATGTGCTTAAATGCTATATTAAGTGGAAGCTTAAAAGCTATATTGACCTTTCATGTAATTTTAACTTTGACTATTCTAAACCAGTTGGCCAAGAAAGGCATAAATACTGAGTCTGGTCTTAGGAAATGTTATTATAAAACTTAGAATTTTAGTGCTAGAAGGTTTACACATATACCACCTAACCCATTACCTTTATTTTATGTAGGAAGATATTGAAATCCAGGTAAGTGACATTTCTTTAAAAAGTTAAGGCCACTGCTGCCTGAAATTCAGATCTCTTGAATTGAAGAGACTAAAGAATAACTGGAGAAGAAAGAAAGACTCAATAAATGTTAAAATGTAGATATCAAAGAGTAAATGAATGATCTATAAATGTCAGAGACACACATACACAAATTTGAGATGTTGAAAAAAAGCAATAAATATAACATCATTATTTATTGACTATAAACTAGTTATGGTCAGGTACTATACTACTTTAAAAATAAATCCATTTTGAATAAATCCTGTTCATAAGAAACTTGCAAACTTTTTACAAAGATAAAACTTAAGTAATTACTTAGTATTTGCTGTTACTTAGACCTAACCCAAGATGAAAAATGACAAAGGAAATAATATTTTAAAATTCATGATAGCTTGAAAATCAATAGTAGTGCTAAAATGACTGAGCTGCTGAGTTATTAATTTTTTGACAAAAAATATGCTAGAAGTTAGAAATAACTAAGTAAAAATTTCTGTTAATAAAGCATATTAGATATTTTTAAAATATAAATGAATGTTAATTAATGAGTCCAGATGACATGTGCCCATGTACTAAAGGAGTTCACCTGTTGAATTATTTATGGGTGAAAAGCCAGGAAGAACTAATAAGGCTAAAAAGTAGACCAGAGAATACAAAGTAAAATAAAAGTCTTTTACTTTTGCTCTGGAACTGTTAAGGAAAGATGATTCAAAATCTATTTTCTTTGGTGTAGATGATATTACTTTTAATATGATTAAATAATGCTTTTCCTGCTGGTGGTTGGATATGCATCCAATGAAACACTGGCCCTTCTTCTACAAAAATTGTTCTTTTTTTATGGACTGTGAAGTATGTCTAGTCTGTGAGTCTACACATGGTGACATGTAATACAATATACTCAAAACTATTAAAAAACAAACACAGCAAACTTTTACCAAAGAAATTCTTTATTTTGATTCCTTATGTCACTGTTGTTGGATACAACAACCTCTAGATTATAATTCCTTGGGGACTGGACTTGTATTTTATTTGTCTTTGTGTTCCTACTAAAGCATCAAGCTGAGGTCATACTTTATTTCCATTCTCCTTCTTTCTTAGGAGTATTTGAAGAGCACTGGCTAAGCAGTGTAATATTTATTGAACAAAACTAAAAGAAATCAAAATGAACAAAATACTTGTATATGATATCACCCCACATGGCACATAAACAACCTTCTTCCCATAGCGAATGTAATAATTTTACCATGAAGAGGTAACCAATTGCAAAACTATTTCTCAGTTATACTAGCGGGTATAAAAATACCATATGATTTCATTTCATCAATACAGTGGACAAATAAGAATTATTGTTTCTTTTACTTTGTGGCTCTGGTGAGTCCTCAGGAAGTATAGTTGAAAAATCAATTATTTTTCAGGCTGAAATCTTTGCTGGTTACAGTTCAGGGATTAGAGAAATCCATTTTGAGGAAAACATTGGTCTGCCTGAAGGTACCCTTATAACTTATTTCCTTGAAGTGCTCAGATGGCTTCCCTTTTGGATGAATATACAAGCCAGGATTTTCGACTGTCAATAAAGAATTTTCCTCCTGCTCTTTATGTTATAGGTAATCAAACCTGAGGATTTTCCCTTCACTCAACAACAAAGGCTGTCTTGCTTCACTAGAGGGTTAAAATGTGTCCCAGTTGCTGTTTAGATCTTGCTAAAACCTACCAATATAGTTCTAATGGACATGTTCTCCATCCACTTGTCAAAGAAGACTAATCTCCATCTTTGTAGTATAATTTAAAATGTTGCCTACTTGATCATAAATAAGTCTAGGTAAGACTAAATTCCATAAGGGAGTGAAGGGTAAGGTTGACTTAATAGTTTTGGTTATTCTGAGCATCAAAATCTTTAATAGTTAGGTAAGATCCATTTCATAGAGAATTTTGTAACTATGCCTGGAGTGTTGACCTCAACAGAACCCACATTCTGAATGCAAATTATATGTAGTTTCCCATTCATATAAGCTGTGTTGTCCTTACTAAGTAACTAAAAATTGTCCAATTTTCCTCCTGGATAAACAGAGCTTCTAGTGGTAGCAGACTTTTACCGACACTATATTGTAGCATCTAGTACAGTGTCTGGCCAAAAAAGTTGTTTAATAATTTTTTGATGAATAAAGATATGTATCATAGCATGAGTTCTGTAAATTACCACATAGCCCTATCATGAGATACTTGAACCTAATGCAGGAATATTAGGAATAAGTGTGTAGGAAAGACAATGGCATCTAGCATAAGTTTTCCTCATAACTATAGGTTTATTGAACTGATTTGGGTATACACTATCGCATTGTGAAAAACATTATAGCATGGTTCCTTTAATTCAAAATCCCTACTCCCTCCGGTAAAGGGTAAAGTTATTAGCAACAAATGACCAAGGCAGTATTTCACACCCTCTTTCTGCGCATTCTGGCTTCTACGTTGTCCTGTCTTGCCTAACCCGCACTGTAACTGTTTTGAGGTTTGGAACAGACTGAACATTTCCTGGTTTTATTCACCCTGTTGTCATTTCTTTTCCTCTTATCCTGAAAGTACTTGTCTCACTCCTTAAAGAATTTGATGTTTTCATTACAACATTCACGATTTGAAGTCCTTTTCCTTTTGATATTGGAGTTTGGATGAAGCAGGAATTCTGGTGTTTCTGTGCAGTAACATTAAGTTGAAGTCCCTGGGAGCTGCTCACATGACTGTATGGGAAAACATTTTCTAGTCAGCCATAGTTTTAGGAGGGAACACGGATGTCTTCTGGGCTACGTACTCACTCTCTAGATGTCGTCCTTTCATTGCTCAAATGCTGACTGAATCTTTCCCTCACACAGTTCTTCCCTGTCTCTCACCATTGCATCTCCAGAGAAGAAAGAGAAGGTTGTTCTGTGGCTTACTGAGATATATGGCAGATGGTTTAACATTTTTGTATCCACATGTTTGCTTGTATGTATTCTTGTATGTGTGTGTGTACATGAGAAATAAGCACGCTATTTATAGAATATAATTCACTAAGAGAACAAAATCAATAATCCTAATTGTAATCTGACTTAAGGCTGGACATCACACCGTGGTTCTCCATTTCTCTGTATTCCATAAGATGTGTTACTGAAGAGCAGTGGCAATCTCTAAGATTTTTTCCAGTCGGGACCATCTGGTGCTTTGACTTCTTTTTCTTTGGTTTCTCACAGTTATGGATTTGCCTTCTCTGCTCCTGCCCTGTACTGGAAAAGCCTTAAAGCTCAATTCTGATCCACCTAGGAGTTACTCTTTTTACAACATTGCACACGGAAACTGTGAATCACACTCTAGGGCCAGGAAATTCTGGAAGCTCAGTTTCTCTGATTACACAGAAGTTACCTGGAGCTTTGTAGCCCTTCACGTAGTGAGATGCCCATTCTCGTTAGCTTTAGAAATCTCTTCTGACCCGGATGTTACCTTCTTATTTCTCAAAAGTATGTTGAGGCATTTGTTCTCCAAGGAGCCATCTATATACCTCAGAGTCTGACAAGACACACCAACTTATTCTCATTGATCACTAGATGTTTACTGATAGGTACATACTAATATTTCTTGGGTTTCAGATAAAGCTGTGTTCATAGAAGCCCATATGGTTTACATGTCTTCACCCTGCTTCCAATTTTCTGCAATAATTTTTGCTTCTCATCAGACTACCCAAGGATATGCAACTGGTTATTAGCAGGATAAGAACTAGAACCCTATCAATACGTAGCTCTTTTCACAGCAAATAAGTCCTTGGCTGTTGGCAACAACGTGTATTTAATGTATAGACATAAATTACACTTTCAGGCTATGCAAGTCATAAAACAAGAAAATGACAGAAAACATCTGGTTTATTATGTTTCCTTATTGTTTGGTTTCGCTGAGGATTTTCAATTTTTGAAAGAGAGAGGTGTTGTAGAGAATCCATAATGAAGAGATAATTTTCCTTTGTGTTTTGATTCAGCCGAGATATTCATCTACCTTGATTTTAAGCTCAAAAGCTTCTAAACTGATCAGCAGCAATTTATTCAAGAGGGTACTATCTCTTTGAATACAGAACAAAATATAGTTATCTTTAAAATTTCACAAGATAATAGGGGAAACAATGGCTTCTTTGTGGTGAAACAGCACATCTTGGCATGAAAAATCTGATTAGTACAGCTTGCTGAGTTGTCTTAATAATCAATATACCTCATTTCATAAATGATATGGCTCCTGAAATTCATTTTGTAAATTATTCTCAATTCACCTTCTGACTATTTTATCATAATGCTTTGCAGATACCAATATTGACCATAAACTTGCCTTTAAAAATAGAGAAAAACCTAGTATGCTATATGCAGTGTAATAAAGAGTAAATATAACAGGCTTCTTTTTTTCCCATGTCTAGAGTAGTAAAAAAAATTTTTGCTAAAAGGAAAAATCATTTTAGCTTAAATAACTGATGAGTAGAACAAGAATTGTTTAAAATTGCATTATCCTTTAAAAAGATGAGTAATCTGTACAGTCACTGATTTCTAAACCACTAAATAGTATAGACAAAAGTTGTCAAACTATAGTCAATGGGCCAAATCAGGCCCAATGCTTGTTTTTGTAAAAAAAGTTTTATTAGAACACAGCCATATTCATTTGGTTATTGTCTATGCCTGTTATGCTACAATGACAGAGTTGAGCAGTTGAAAATAGCTGTATGGTACCAGAATTCAACCTATTCATTATCTGATCCTTTATAGGGAAAATGTGCTGCTCTCTGGTATTTTTATAAAGTAATGTGATTTCATCCACATTAATATTAGTCTACTTGTCATTCACTTAATCATAATTATCTTTTCTTTAAATTGTTAAATTATTTGCTAAATAAAAACGACTCAACCATTTTCAAGTGTAAATATGCCTATTAACTGCTTTTCGTATTCTTTTGACCAAAAATATAGTTCTGCATAATAACAATAAGATACATTCTGTACTTTTTGCTACCAATTCAAGTAAATAAAAAAATATATATTTAAGAACTGATTTTCCTGGGTTGTGGAAAATTTCTTATAACTGGTTTAAAATTTCTTATAACTGGTTTAAAATATACTCTGTGGTATACTTCGTGTTTCTTGAGCTTCAGTGAGGTTAGGGATAAGCCTAAAGTCACACAGATGGAAAGGCCAATATAAAAGTACATTATCTTTCTTGTTTATTTATGGACTGAATCATCAGGCAACTGATTTCTTTCAGTTTGTGCTCTGCAGAGATAGACATGGCATCTTCCTTTATGGCTGTAAGGATGCTGTATGAAATGCATCTCAGAAATCTGGGCATGTTTATTTAGAATGTTACTGCAGGGTTTTGGAACAAGATCACTGTTCATTCTGCAGCACCCTCTGCTCTGCCAGCAAGACTCAGTGGGCACTGTTGGAACACTTGTGTTCCAAGGATGTTTACATTAGTGGTTGAATATTTATGATACATATTTAATATCTACTCACTTTCTCTTTGCCAATAAATTTACAATGTAACCAGTATATTGGGCCTGGAGGTGTTATATTTCTCAGAGAACATTTAGATTCTGTGAAAATAAAATAACAGCAATATTGTTCCAGCTTGAATGTGACTTCCAGAGACTAATATTTATTTGTTAATGGATACTAACTTGTATTAAAATGTAAGAAGCTGTGTAATTATGCGATGATTGTCTATAAACAGAAAATAGGAACTAAAATTTAGAAGCAAGTTTAAAGTTTACAATACCTAAACTCTGTATTTCAGATATTCAGTGTTGTATTTTGAGATAAAAATGAAATATTTCAACTCTTTAAAGTGATTCTATACATTTAATGTTTACAAAAACCATAGTACTTTTTAAAAAAGAATGCATATCGTAAATAAGAAAAACATGTATTGATTTAGGTATGGTTTTTGAATGCCCAAAACAAAACAAAACAAAACTCTACATAATTAAATGCTGATGATTGTCTTCATTTATAGACATTAACTCTTGAACAGTTCTTACCTAATACACATACAAAATACAAGTAGGCTAATATACAGAAACAAACATATATGTGTATGCTTATACACACATTTTAAGGACAAAGTTAAATATACTAAGGTCTAGGCTTTCTTTTTTCTCCATAGGAGAATTTCATATTTGAATTTTACATTGACCTACTTTTTAAAAAATGTAAAAGAGAGGAAAACGGAGATTGATTCTATCTTTTGTATGGAAAATATTAGAAATATAGGTAATGAGATAATGCCGAAAAAGTTATCCTAATTAAAACAGAGATGGAAGATAGCAAAATATGGAACAAGAGATTTATGACACAATTAGTTTGGGCTTGAATTCTATTATCTAATATGTTTTCGTAAATATAATGAAAGAGGTACTATGGTAGAAATTATTAACCAGGCTGATGTGACTCTGATTTCTTTAAGGTTGCAGTAAAATTACTATCGTTTGAGGTCCAAGGTGAGGGTCTTCTGTCGTTGACATTCTAAATCTAGCCCCTGGCACCGACTTCACCTCAAGGCAATAATCTTCTCCTTAAGTGGTTCGGATGTGCATTTCTCTAAGAAATGTAGCCAACAGAAATTTGATATTGGTATACTTTCATGGTATAACATTTGTTTAAAAAGACAAATATTACTAGCTTATCAGGTATGAAAACTTTGACGTTTTATTATTATACTTGGAAGTTAATTTTGGATGGGGCAGGCAGACAGGAAGAATAAATTTAATGAGAATGTCAGGTCTATGAGGACAGGAATTCTTGCATATTTTATTCAATGATATAGTCCAACCACTCAGGTGCATCATTAATATTTTTTGTTATTGTTTTTGACAGAAACCAGGATACCATTTTTTATGTTAATTTTGTTGTTCTTTGTTCAGCATCTTGTGTTGAATGATTAGTTCAATTATTTTCTCTTCCTGGTTACAAATTATAGCATTTAAGTCTATGAATTTCCTTTTAAGTATAGTTTGGGTATATACCATAAGCTTTTTTGTAAAAAAATAAAAATAAAAATAAAAATAAATTAAATATTTGTTTTTTAATTGCATTTGACATGTAATACTACTTTCAGGTGTACAGCATAGTGATTAGACATTTATGTAACATATGAAGTGATCATGCTGGTAAATCCAGTACCCATCTGACACCATAGTTACGACAATACTACTGACTATATTCCCCATGCTATACTTTACATCTCCATGAGTATTTCGTAACTACCAATTTGTACCTATAATTCCCTCCCTGCTTCACCCATACCCTCTCCCCAGCCCCCAATCTAGCAACTATCAAAATGCTCTCTGTATCTATGAACATGTTTCTGTTTTGTTTGTTCCCTTATCCTGTTCTCTAGATTCCACATATAAGTGAAAACATATAACATTTATCTTTCTATGTGTGACTTACTCCACTCAGCATATCAGCCTCTAGGTCTATCCATGTTGTTGCAGATGGCAAGATTTTACTTTCTTATGGTGGAGTACTATTTCATCGTATATATGTACTACCTCTTCTTTATCTATTCATCCATTGACGGACATCCAGAACATCTATATATATTAGCTATTGTAAATAATACTGCAGTGAAAATGTGGATGCACATATCCCTTTGAAGTAATATTTTGAATTTCTTTGAATAAATATCCAGAAGTGGAATTACTTAGTCCTTCTTTGTCTCTTGTTATAGTCTTTGTTTTAAAGTTTACTTTGTTTGATATAAGTGTATTTTTCTCCAGCTATTTTTTTTCATTTTAATTTTTATGAAATATCTTTTTCCATTCTTTTAATTTCAGTCTGTGTGTCTTTTAATTTCAGTCTGTATGTCTTTTGATCTGATGAGTCTCTTGTATGCAGCGTATGTAAGGGTCTTGGTTTGTTATTCATTCAGCCACATTATGTCTTTTGATTAGAGCTCTTAATCCATTTACATTTAAAGTAATGTTGATAGATATGAAGTTATTGCCATTTCATTATTTGTATTTTGATCTTTTTTCTCTTTTTCTTCTTAAAGAAGTCCCTTTAACTTTTTATTATACTGGTTTGGAGGTGTTTAACTCTTTTAGCTTTTTCTTGTCTGGGAAGTTCTTTATCTGTCCTTCAATTCTAAATGAAAGCTTTGCTGGGTAGAATAATCTTGGTTATAGATCTATGCTTTTCATCACTTTGAATATTTTATGCCAATACCTTCTACGCTAGTTTCCCTTCCAGAAGTTATGGGGAATTTTCTTTTCAGCACTGGAACCCTGGGCTGGGGAGCCTGGTATGGAGCTAGGAACCCTCCATCATCAGGATCTCCAAAACTGCAATATCTCTCCCAATTTTAACCACCACATGTGCATGTGGGACCAGCTTGTTCCGCAACTCTGCCCCTCTTACCAGTCTCAATGTGGCTTCTTCAGTTTATTTTTAGTTATAAGACTTCTGTTTAGCCAGACTTTAGGCAATTCTCAATGATGGCTGTTCTGTAGTTTAGTAGTAATTTTGATGTGGTCATGAGAGGAGGCACACATAGTGTTTACCTACTCTGGCGTCTTGACCAGAACCTCTACAGAATGGCATTCTTTATCTTGGGTTCACATGTGAGGATTCTAATTACAATAGCAATGATTCACAATAAAAAGTCATAGAATTTCAAGACTACCTAGAACATGATGGGAAATAATAATGCAGTCAAATATCTTTATTTTGTGTTTTAAGAAAATGAAGCCCAGAGTGCTTTGTAGCTTGGCACAGGTAACTTAAAAAGTGATAGAACTAGCACTAGAACTCAAGACTACTAATTCCCTATCCACTACCTGTTTTTACATGTTGTATTGTCATTTTTCCTTGTTTCTTCAGATGACAAAATTTAATCAAGACCCTTATTTATTTGTTTATAGATATAATTCAATACCATAAAATGTATCCTCTTATAGGATACAATTCAGTGTTTTTTTTTAATATATTAGAAATCCTATGTAACCATATTTACTATTTAATTCCAGCACATTTCATCACTCCAAAATAAAATTTGCTATCCATTAGCAATCACTCTCAATTCCCCATAATTGTCAACCACTGACTACCATTAATCGAGTTTCTGGCTCTGTGTCTGCCTATTATGGATATTTCATATAAGTAAAATCATCCAATATGTGGTATTTTGGGTGTGGCTCCTATCACTTTAACATAACGTTTTCAAGTTTCATCCATATTTTTCTTTTAAGTTTTTTTGATTAGCTTGCTGTTTGCCTCAACTGTTCTCACCACTTAAGTAGCTGTCATGTTAAACAATGCCGTTGATAGTTTTTGACAAACATGCCCAGGAAAAAGGGCGATTTTCACTGGGTGAGCTCTAAGTCAGTTCAAATGAAGACCTGCTTAGTAAGTAGAGTTTTCCAGAGAACTGTCAGACAGGTTAAATAATTACAATTTTCAGAGATGAAGCTTTGAAAGAGCCATCCTGACCCTTCCTATGGCTGCTAGTCTTCTAGTGATCACTGTAGTTGTGGGTTGATAATTTTTGAGGCTACCGCAGAGCTAGGGAGAAGTGATGGGAATAGGGCAAAATAAAACATCACAGAACTCCCTGTCCTTACCAAGATTTAGTGTTGTTTTTTTTTCTTGAATAAAAGCTCCCTACATTGTTGCAAGGCCTTAGTTAATTTCCAAAGTTCTGAGAAGTTGACTTCGATATTTTTCTTTTGCTAGTGTTTTAGTTATGTTTGTAAAAGAAACAATTTTTAGAGGTCCTTATTCCACCACTCACTGATATCATCCCCTAACTTATTTTTAATTACCAAGAAGTTAAGTACTGCATGCAGTAAAATAAAGAAAAGAAGGGGATTAAAGAACAGGGAAAAGGAAAAGGGTTTATTTGGAGTATCTAAAAAAAGCAAAAATGTGTGCATATTTTCTTTATAGAAGAGACCAAGTACATACTCTTTAATGGATTGATGCCTGAAGGAATGCTAAAAGATACAAATGGTATATTTTATGAATCTTTTAGCAGATTCATGCTAGCAGGGCAAATCTTTCTATGTGAAAAGTAAATGTAACCAATGTGTAAAAAGTAAATGTAACCAATCCTTTCCTTTCTTTTTTTTTCATCCATTGTTTTGTTTTTAAGAAAGAATAAACAATCCAAATAAAAATATTGGCCAAGGTAAACTGTATATATTAAAATCTAAGCAAATGAAACAAATTGAATTCAAAGCTATGGTTTAAGGACAATTATTTTAGGGGCAGAAAATACTTTTAAAGGCTAGATTTTACCATAATTTATAATTTCCACATTATTTCTATACTTAGACCAAAGAGGTCTAGGTCTCTCTAATTTACAACTTAAATTCCATCTTAGAGCTTGGCTTACTGCCACCTCAGAAAGTGATCTAATAAACTAATTCCTACTGGGTTTTTAATTACCGATAATTGTCTGATGCAAAACCATTAAAGGCATAACCCTTATGTCACTATACCCTTCTGTGAATCATACAGGAAATTAATTTCAGGGAATATTGCCTTTGACGACATATCTACCCTCTCCCCACCCTGTATTCCTGGGAGTCTTTGAAATATGGAACAAGCACTGTTGATACTTGTTAGCATTTTTATCACAAGATTAGCAGAAGAAAATGATTAACATGACAGAGAACAGCAAAAGGAGCACAGCTAATATAAAGAGATGGCTTTGAATTCACATAATTCAGATCTAATGCTCACTAGCTGAGTACTTTCAGGAAATTTCCTGGCTTCTCTGAACCTGTTTCCTCACCTTCGAATTGGAGATAACATCTACTTCACGTGGTTCTGAGGGAAGACTAATTGGCATCTCTTGTATTAGCTTACAAGAAATTAAAGAAAGAGCAGTTATTATTGGGGCACTATTAGTGAGTGTGTTTATAGTTATGGTCATGGTCACTGTTCAGTGGCAAACGGAGGATGAAATTCCACATGAGCTAGATGGCATTAGAATGTCTATTACTTGACTTGCAGAGTTAAGGAGGCAAGCCATCCTTAGGATTCCTCTGCCACAGGGGCCTTGGTGGTATGGATGTGTGCTCACTCATGTAGGGTGCTCTCTAGCAGTCACCAGAAATGCAAGTAAGGGAAACTGTCCTTCTTCCAGTAGTCTTCAGTTAATCCAGCAACTCTGGAACATCTTCTGTTGAGTTCTTGAAACCCTTAATCACATTAAAATCTACCATCATTACTAATTTCAGTCTTAATTATGGGCAGATGAAAGAGACCATATTGTTTACATATATGGGTATGTATATATGTTTAGATGTATATTTAATTTTATGTTTATATGTACATATATAATTATGTATGTATATGTACATATCATTTATATATGTATGTATATATGTGTATACACACATTCTTTTTTCTTTCTGAAAAACATTATTTTGATATAACAGGCAGGGGAAGAAGCTGGCCTGAAGGAGACAGTTTGCCTTAATGTTTCTCTTCCTCCATGCCATCATCATGATATTTATGAGTTCACATCATGTCCTGATAATGACAAGTTGAAGCCACTCGGCCAGTGCTCTAATTTTAGCATTGCACACTTAGAATTCTGTAATAGAATGGTATTTACATTTTGGCAAATACATTCTATAGATATAAAGCCTTACATTAAAGGTTTTCACTTCAGTAGGGAGATTTCACACTCATAATTATTTTTGGTTAGGAGATTTTCCTCATTTTCTCTGACATGCATGTAATATTTGGCCTTTTCTTTGGCTGGAGAAGAGATGAGTAGTAGGAGTCTTCTCAGGATCTGGAGCCTGATCCAAAAGTAGAAGGGTGGAAATTTAGAGAATGGTGAGGATTGAAGAGATAATTATTAGTAGAAGATAGGGCAAAAAAAAAAAAACTAAACAGTGTGGGGGTGGCATCAAGGGTAGGGAAAATTTTAAGTGAGACACTCAGGTACATGGGTGGGGTACTGGATGGATTTCACTATTCCTCTGTATATGAGATAGGGAAGAGCGTGAATTTTGGATATGCCCATAAAATGTTAGGTATACCATCCCATTAGGTAGTCGGAAACAGCAGTATGCTGTTCTGAGATGTAAACGTGTGGGGCATCGGTGTAACGTGGTATTTGAAGCTAAGGGAGTAGATGAGATATTAAGGAGACTCTATATGAGAAGTAGATGGCAGACGGAGCCTGAAGGGACAGCAACAATAAAATTGATGCTAGAATAAGAGGACTAACATGAAAGACTCAGAAGAGCACATGCCAATATGGCAGGAGAATCAAGAGGGAGTCATGCTATGAAGCCAGAAAGGAGGAAGGTTTCAGAAGAGAGGTTGAGAACGACAGCTGCAGTAACTTCCTAACTGGTCTCTCTGCCTCTAGTCTCTTCCCTATGCTTCCTAGTCTCATTCTGCTGTCCAGATGATTCCTCTTATACAGAAATCTATTCATACTCTCAGGCTTGCAGTTATTAGATATCTGTAATTTTCTTAGATAAAAGAATCACCTAAGCCTAATAGGCTATTGAAAAACCAGCACTGGGCTTCATACATAGGGATGCTAATTTAGGATATCTGGACCCAAGAATATGCCTTTTAAAAAAGGCTCCCAGATGGATTGATACTTTATGAAACAGTGACCTAGGGGAAAAGTTTAAGTTCCCTAGCATAAGATACATGGCTTTTTATTTTCTGGCTCCAATCTCTATTTCCTTCCTTACCACTTTTTTCTACCTCCAACCCAGATCCATCATAAACTCTGTATTCTAGCAATGCCAGAACTGCAAAGATGGGTTGGGGAGTGGAGAAAAGTTCTTCCTGGAAAAGAGACTAGCCCATGTAAAGGGACCAAGGTGAGGTAATATAGGTAATGAGAAAATAGAGAATAGTCCAGTTTGAATGATCATAGTATACATACAGAAACAGGTCTGAAAAAACAAGATGGAGTCAGACTGTGGAAAGTCTTGAATGTTATATTGGGGAATTTACCATTGTTCTGTAGTAAACTGGGATCCTTAGCACTTTAATGCTTTGTTTGTTTTACTTGTTCATCCTTTTCTTTTTTTATCTTGGGTGTAGTTATCAGCCCCCTCATTATTATTGAAACTGTGTCTTTACATCTAATTTTTTTTCTGAGTCTGGACTTCATGAGGAGGAATCCAAAAATAAAGATCTGATTTTATATAAGGACATTTTAAATTTCTGGAATGATTAGAGGGCCTTGAATTATCCAGACTTAAATTTCGTTACAGTCACAAGGCAATTAATCAACTTTTCCTAAGCCTCCTTAAGAGGCAGGTAAGCCACTGTGATTGTTCTTAACCTTAGTCAAAGAAAAAAAGAGCAAGACATAGCTCAAGTGGCTGGTGTTCAGATTCATCACCATAAAAGTGAACACCATGTATTTTTCTCCAAGAGAAGATTTCAGCCCAGCAAGGTCCAAGAGAACATACGAGCACCTTATGTTGAACACACACTTAGAGAACTAGATGGGTTTTGCCATCTGCTAAGCCTCACATAGCCTCCAGTTTGAAGTTGATGCAATGTCAGAAGCTGATTTAAGCAGCTTACATATGTTGCACTGCAGGAAAAACATTGGACATTGGGGATTCTGAAAAACAATTCTAGGCATTTGGGGTCCATTAATGCTTAGTGTTTATGACAAATATGCCCAGTTGTCATATTTTCCCCCCTTAGATTTAAGTGCAGGGTTTTCTCTTTTGCTTAGCAAAAAAAAAAAAAAAAAAAATCATAATATCTTGTGTATTTGCTGGAACCATGATTATCATTCATTAAAGCAGATAAGGTTTTTTTAGTTAATCACAACCTTCTTTTGTTGTTTAAAGTTTGACAGAAAATGCCAGTACTATGACATACTTTGGAAAATTATTCTATGGATTTTCCATTACTGATAATGTTTTTGAAAAATCTAGATGCATAAAAAATGGATACATTTATAGTAACTGACCTTTAAAATTCTTAAGGGTTCTACATGTACACTGAACATTTTGCAAATCACACAACTTGTCCTCCAAGGCCTTTTATGTTGTGTCCATACCAACCTTTCTAGCCTATTTTCCTCTTCAGTGAATCTGTACAATTGCAATTCTTCAAACATGATGGATTTAAAAAAAAAAATCTCTAACTGTATCTGCTAATGCAGTTTTTCTCATCTAGATTTTCTTTCCTTCCTTTTCTGCTTTTATTCCATCATCTCTCCCTGTTGATAACTTATCTATTACTAAGGATCAGTTCAAGTCCCCTTCAACCATGGAATCTTTTATAATCACTTCTTATAATTTTTTCATAGCACTTAGCATGGCCTGCCTTATTTCATAGTTATAAATATATTCAGGATCTGCTTTTAAAGGGTCATCTTTCCCTTTATTATACAAATAACAATCCATGTCCGCATCTTGTGAATTTAAGATCCCCCTCATGTGTATCTTGGGAAATTCTGAAAATTTCCAAGGCATGAGTACCAGCAGTTGCAATAAGGAAGAGTATTAATTTTTTCATAATTTTTCACCTTTTAAGAAATGAGTTATTTCTCATTTAAACTCAAATTTTGGAATTCCCTTAGAAAATGTGTAGATCTAGACACTTTTGTACACAAGAAAACAACTGGCTAGTGATGAGTGTTGGCCAAATTTTAGAAAGGCATAAACATCCAGGTTCCACTCAATCTCTCGTTTATATTTTCTGCCACAGTCTCATGTCTGCCTTGTTGATATATACTGCCACAGCATTTCACTCAGGCCTACCAACAGCTTATCCCTCCTCCACTAAAAAACCTTCTTTCTCTATTTTCTTCCTATATCCTATCTCAATTAGCAGTAACAACAACAACAACAACAGAAACAAAACATTTGACAAAATATCTCTATAGAACTGTACACTTCTCCCAGTGAAGTTAGTTTTTACATTATGAAATGAAATACTTCGACATTTCTTTCTAGTTGAGGGATTGCCCAAGAACAATGGGTAGATACTTGCATTACTAATGACTAAACTATTCATCTAAGTAGTAAACAAAGATCTAAGACACAGCTCTCTATGATCAAATTTTAACTTCTACTTTTGAAAGATAGAGGTTTCTTATAACAAGTGGCATAAAGGTAGGATCACTCCATTGAGTGAGGGTTAATAGTTTGTTATTGACAATATTTAAAATTGCCGGTGCATGGTGATAAGAAAAAGAAGACTGACTTTCCTTACAATTGATTCTATTATTGTTTTTAAATTTGTCTACAGACAAATACACTCTCTTACTGCCTGCACAGGGGGAAGAGAGGGGATGGTCAGAAAGGCTGCTCCCATTACTCTCCCTGCCACTTTCACTACTTGGATTCTCTCAAAATGGTAATTCTCCTTGATTTAATAACTTTGAGCATGAGAGTCCATCTGCAGAGCCAACAGAGAAGTAACTCACAGCATTTTGGGGTTGAAAGAGAATGACTCAACATTTGTTTACATACTTTCCTGATTTCTAGGAATATATGTTTTGTTTCTTCAAGACAAAATTCTTATTTACCTGGATTTCTGTGTAGGATTGTATCTAGAAAGCACCTGGCCAAATGTGTGCTTCCAAAATGTTTGTGTTCTTGAGTTGAGCTGAATATATATCCTCTGTTTAAAGTTTTTGCCTTTCCAAGATTCATGGAATTTTTTTCTCAAAAATTTCTTGGGCTATTGTCTTCTATACATCTAATGCACAATTTGTGTTAGAAGAATTTGGACTTGGACTAGAGATTAGAATATGTGGGTTAGAATATTATGGTTCATGCTACCTTTACTGCCCAGGGCCAAGCAGGGCAAAGGTTTTATAACAAAAACAACAATGAAGAGAGCTTTAGAAACTACTACTACTATGAGCTATAAAATTGGAAAGGTTATTTAGTTCTCTGTGCCCTAATTTTCTAATTTGCGTATTGGAGAGAAGAATGCTCTGTTTTTCGTTAGAGTTGTTGTATAGGTTAAATAAGATAAACCAAGTTAAACACTAAGCATGATGTGGGAACTAGGAATACTTGTGTACTGTTTGTGGGTGTAGACTCCAATGCAAACCAGCATATAGCGTATACTGGCAGAACTTAATCGATTAAGTACTTAAAAAACATATATATTAACCTAATGATTCCACTCTTTAGACTAGGTCTCAGAGAAATTTTCATGTAGCATTATAAAACGACAAGTCAAGTTTCCCCAGTTGTTAAGTGGGGATATAAATTAACATTTATGGAATTCCTACCATGTGCATAGGTTGCCTCATTTGATTCTCAAAATATACAAGATTATTATTTTTTCTGTTTAATTATTGAGAGAAATGATTCTCAATGAGGTTCCTTAAACAAGGACACTGTAAATAATAGGTAAATTTGGGTTTTAAACTCCGGTGTATTTTTTACTCCATTCAAATACCTCATGCAGTGTATAAAAAGAGTAATTATCTCTCTTATATTCTCCTCACAGATGTTGCGTGGATGAGTTCATATGTTATATCACATGACTTTCCTACTTTGTCTTTCTGTCATCTCTTTTTCTATTTTTATATATTATCTCTCTTTTCCCCCCATTCTTTATCATTTATGCTTTTTTCCCCACTTCATTGAAGATATTTAAAGTTACCTTTTTCTTATCTTTCAACATGCTATTAAAAGTATGTATGTATTTATGTTGAAAGATAAGAAAAATTACTTATACTAATAGCTACAAGTAAAGAGATTGGGATGTCAGCTATTATTTAAAATGAAAAAAATCAACTACCTTTTTAGATGTCAGCCAGGTCAAACTACTCATTTCCTTCTTTTTTTAAATTGACTCAGCTGAATAGAGCCTTCTGGTTTTTAATAAAATGGCTTTAGGAACAAGGTCCAAATTCATTGATTCCTGTTCTGGCTCCATCCATTTCTCACTTACTTTTATAAAGAATAAACTGTGTCATTTTAACTTTGAAAATGGAATTTAGATTTTACCAATTAAATAATCTCTACCTTTGGGTAAAGGATATTTTTTATAAAACTATGTTTTACTAATGGATTGGTCGATCTGTATTAAGAGTTTGAAGGCGGCCTTAACTTTCCCAATGTTAATTTTTCACATATGATCTGATGATGACTTAGTGTTGCAACAGTTCTTTGGACTGCTTACAAACAAACAAATACCTCATCTTTAGTCATGGTTACTTGCTTATATTCATTTCATAACTTGCAGGTAATGGCATAGGGGAGCACAGAAAGTAATTCACAATGAGTTTCATTATGGAAGAATAATGCTCTGGCCAAAAAAAAAGAGGGATGGATTAATAACAAATGTTTTCCATTTGTATTTGGTGCGGAGCTCTGTGAATTATTTATGTTTCTAGGCACGGCCTGGGAAGTATTTCAATGAAGCCTAATTTGTCAAGGTTACTTATACGTCACCATATTTTTCCTAACTATATCTTTCTGGATGGTACCACACATAAATATTTTCATTGTGCTGTGCATTTATTTGCAATATTAATGGCACTGTAAAATGTGGGATATTAGCACCTCTTTAACCAATGTCAGCCTAAGAATTAAGATTGGAAACACTAGTGCCTTCCTTTTAGAAATATGGAAGTTAACTTTGATTATTATTCAGCTTTTGTGGCTGATGAGCCAGCTATAAGTCATACTGTGGAAAATTTATTGTCTAGAAATCATGCTACTGAATATTTTATCTTACTGGAAATGTACTATAAAGGGGCTGCATCTTTAATCAAATACATGATGATGTTGCAATCTCTTGGTTGTACTGTCATACTAAAAAGTTGAGGGTAAGCAAAACTAAAGACATAGCTTCTGGGGATAGAAGTGATTGTCGATGTGTATGTATTACTTTTCTAAGAAGTTGTTTTATTTTGCCTTTTATTTTAAATCTCTATACCTTAAGAGAATAATTTGGCTCATTGTAACGTTCGGATCCCAGTTATACCACACAGAGAAGCAAGAGTGACAGGACAGTTGGGGAAGAAATAAAGAGGAGAATCAAATAACAGTTGCTCAAGTGTTTTCAGTTTCTATCAATGATATATGTTCAAAATCTCATAGAAGCTGAGAAAATTCCCTGTTCATAGGAAAACAACCATTTTAAGGGCAGAGATAAAATGTCCAGTTTGTATGCGGAGATGCCTTAAGTGTGCACTAATTCTAAATTCTTGGTCGTGGGTGGCTCCACAGCCCCACCTCTCTACTGCCCACCGCACACAAATGCTCGTGGCTTCTTGGTGTTATATTTGGTTTGGTTTTGTTTAGGCATTGGAAAGAGTAAATGGATGTACGTTTTTGATCCTTTCAGTTCAAGCTTCTTATGACACTTTATCTTGATGCTTTTATTTCTTTTCTGACAAAAAAAACAAAGAAAGGGATACTGAAGGAAGTTTCAGAACAATAGCCAAATTGTTCTGAAAAGACTAGCTGAGAAAAGACCTATAGGGAAGTTGAAAACACTACTGAAATATTATCAAACCAGCATCAAGCTTGTTTTGACCTTGTTAGCTACTTTTAAAGTCAATCTTACTGTTTTATAATTTTCCCCATGGCCTAATTTCCTTTTAAAAATCTTTTTCCTTGTACCCTTTGTTACTTGTTTATTGCACAAGATTTAAAACCACTTTACTGAGACTTATAGTAGCTACATCAATTATCTAAATAATTGATATGTAAACCAGTACTGTTCAATAGAACATTGCTGAGGTGGAAATATTGGCTATCTGATACAGCAGACACTAGCCACATGTGGCAATTAAGCACTTGAAATGTGGTTGGTGTGCCTGTGAAACTAAATTGTTATTTAAATTTAAACAGCCACATATGACTATTGGCTACGACATTGAAACAGCATAGCTATGTACATATATTCAGGATAATGCTGATACTTGCTTTTTGAGCAAATTCAATGACAGTCATTAAAATGGTTTTTAAAAAATTAAGACACCATTTATTATTGCATTAAAAATTAATCTAAATACACTTGTTTTGTGTGTTTTTCTTTGTTAGTGTTGGGAGAAGTGGGTAGTAGAAGGGGAGATAGAGTTAACTACCTTTCTATGTTTATATATATTATAATTATGAAGAATCCTAGATAGCAAGCTCTTTTATAGAAAATATGTTTTATCATTAAGAATTTGGAGATTTATTGTAAAGGAAACCAGGTTTTGTTCTGTTTCAGAACTAAGAGGAATTACAGTAACACACTACTTATCCAGCAGAGTGTGTTCCATTATCTTTGCTTTTAAGAAGGGAAGTTAAGAAGCCAAAAATAAATTAAAAAAAGAACTTTGAGTGGTCTCTAAAAAGTACCAGATGGCCCAAGGTGTTATTAACAACATTAATTTTCTATGCTCCTCTATGCATGTGCACCTTGCTCAGTTACACTAGATTATCACTCTTCATCTTATAAAATGTGGAGTTTTTAATTCTGTCTTTGACTTGGTTGTCCTTCTCTAGGCTTCTATCTCTGTCTACTGAAATCCTATCATCCTTTGAAAGTCAAGGCCATCCATGTTCTTTGTATCTGGGCTCTTGAGCTTCTGTTTCTTAAGCACTGTGCCTAAGAGTTTTTTCCTGCGTCAACAACCTTCATAAGGAAGGAGACTGGGCAGGTTTAAAGTACCCCAGAAAGTTGACCACTGCTCCAAACACCTTTCCAATTAGAAGCATCATTTTCTTTAACTGACAGGTGTCATATAGGGTAATGTACTTGGAGACACAAGGAGGATCAGGCTTCCCAGCGTCCCCTGGATCTTCTCAGTTCTCTGTACCCCCATTTCCAGTCTTGATCATTTCTTGATTGGCCTCCACCTTTAGGGTATGATGATGTATTTTCTTTTTATTCACAAAAATATATAATTATATGATCTTCATTGATTTCAAATATCTAGATTAAAAAACAGTTCTCTTATTTCTCCTGTTATTCTCTACTGCTTTCAAGTGGACCGGCTCACAGTGGCTTTTTTCTTTCTTTCTTTCTTTCCTTCTTAGTAACACATTTAAGCTTATAAGAGCCAACATTCTCCTGTCTCTCTTAATTTTGGTTACTTGTCCTCAGTTGCTCTAGATTTTCTGAGTACATATCTGCATTCAAAAGACAATCAGTGATAGTTTAACCCACTGTTTTGCTGCTATGGAACAAGAACTGCTGTTCTTTCAGCTCAGGATCTTGGGATTCTCACTATTCTTCCACTTTACCAGACTCAATCAGATTTGTCACTTGCAACATCTCACATTTAAAAGTATATATATGAATTTGGATTGTTTGGAACTCAAGTGGCAACATCTCAAATGGACTTGGCTTAAGCAAAAGATAAAATTTATTCAGAGTATACTTATCTATTTCATAGAATGACAATGCTGTGAGAAGCATCACAAAGCGGTTAGGCCACATCAATACAGAACTTCCACTGCCTTTCATCTTTGTTTTTCTCTATATGTTGTTATCATTCTTCATTGCTGCTCTAGATGTATTCTCCATTGTGGGAAATATGGCCAACAACCATTTCACTTGGCTTTATGGGGTCCAAATGTCCTGGGAAAGGCTCTCAGTGGTCCAATTTGGTCAGCTCATTTTAGGTCATTATCTGTAGCCGGGATGGCAGGGTCATTTCTGATAATATGTTATCATCACAATAACAATAAGCCTGTTGGGGGACGTGGCAGGGCCACACTTCCCAGGATACCAGGGTTGTTAGGTAGACAAAATAAATACCCTTTTGAGCTCACTTTTTTCTCCCTTTTCCCAACTTTAATGACTTCCAAGTCCAGCTCAAATGCCACGATAATCTCAAAACTGACCCTTTATAAAGCTCTCTTGGGAGGGACACAGCTTGGGGTGATTTAAGTTAGTCTTGACAAAGTATTTATTGCTACTTACTAGTTATGACTTTGGCCTCATATTTTTCACCAGTGAAAATAAAGGGGTGGAAGGTAAATTGTGACTAGATTGCAGAACTTTACAAGTCATCTAACAAAAGAGGGTTTATGTAATTTTTTGAGTAAGAAATTGTAGTGGTATTTTAGGAATTGTGATTTCGCCGCTGTCGTAGATCAGAAAACTTATAGCCATATTCAGTAGTTGTGAAGATGATTAGGGTAATTTTTAGCATGAGCTCTAATTAGATAAGAAAGTACCAAAGGGAAACAGGAAGTCATTTGATCTTGACAACAGGTTAATGGTTAGATGGTTGCTGTTTTGCCTCATGTCTTTGCTCTCACATCCTCTTTCTCCTTTCATGCACTGTACTTAATTTCTGCTTTTTGTTCACCAAACCATCCATTTTTAACTCTTAACTCCAGAGCTTGGTACATGCATTTCTTTTTATCTAGTTACTTCAGTTTATTTTTTCAATCTTAGCTAAGCCAGGATTTCTAAAGAAAAGATGAAGTGAATGAGACAGCTAAGAAAATTATGAATAGAAAAAATGAAAATATCTTAACAACAAATATTTGGATAACTATGAGAAGAAATAAATTCAATCCAATAATTTTTTTTTCATCATTTAATATTTTCAAGATTATTTTAGTCCAAAGGCCTACAAAATTTCTAGATTTGGAAACTAAAATTAAGTAGAGGTACATATTAAAGAATTAGGGTCATGGTTTTCTCTTTATTTAGGTGATAATACATATAAAATTCATGATGCTTATTGCACAATAAGCAAAATAATAAAATACTCCTGTACTAAATTTAAAGAAAACAAATATACAAATTTATGATTAATCAGATACCATTTTGTGCAAGGATTTAGCATAGGTAATCTCTAACATCTGTCAAAGTTTTATAATAATTATAGGAGAAAATCTGATGACATAACCCACCCTAGACCAATTCAGTTAGAATCTCTAGGGTAACAACACATGAGCATGGCTATTTGAAAAATTCTCCCTAGTTGATCCTCACATGCTGCCAGTGTTGAGAATCACTGAAGGGAGAAATGAAAAAGGATCATGAATGTCATAGTCTAGAAATCAAGAGGTCTAAATTATTATTCACACTTTGGCAGTGCAATGCAACTATCTTATATCTTAATTTCTTTAGCTGGAAATGAAAGAATAAAACTAAAAGACTTTATGTATTTTTTTTCAGCTCTCTGATTTTTTAGATGTATTCCTGAAAATTTGTATATAGATAGAATTTTATGTAAATTGGCCCAATATAATTAAACAAATTCTACAATAAATCCTTTAGTAATGCAAATAATATATGTATAATGCATATAATGTTTTTGTATACAATTTAATAGGGATCAAATTCAGAAATTAAATCATTCATTGTTTTCTTGCTACAGATACTTCAATAAATTAAAAAATATATATATCCAGCAGTCTAGGCTCTCCATTGTCATTATCATTATCTAGAGAAGTTTTTTTTTTTTTACCAGTTCTAACAACTCTTTTTTAGTTAATGTTTTTCAGTGACTCTCTATTAACTTATCAATGTTTTCCTTGAGAATGTTAAAGATGTCATCATGCTAGCTTGCTGGGCCATGTAAAAAATGTTTTACTTGTCAAAGCTAGGAGACCCTTAAAATCATTTACCCATTCTTTTCAAAGATTTAACCAATGCACATCAATGGGTTCAGCATGAACTTTATTAGGATTTCTCTTAAAATGGGAGAATGTATGAGTTTTTGGTAACGTGATTTGATTATTGATCAAGATAGAAGCTGAGACCTGAGAAGTAAGGGGCACTGGTTGGGGTGCTATACTACTGGGTAAGAGGAAGGTTTTACTTGTTATTCCTGAGGGAAAGGGGGAGATTAGAGGTGATGCAAAAAGAGACCAGGTAGAACCAGAAGACCATGTCCTATCTCAACCCTAGTCAAGTCTAACAAGTCCTGAATACTTTATATATGTGAATTTCACATGGAAACTGGTAAAAGATCTTGGTTCTTCATCCAGAATGTTCCAGGAAAATCAAAGGAGAGGCTTTGTGGCTTTGTAGAGATACATAAGGAAGAATGTTGCTCAAACCATGGAATTGACTTCAGAACAAGTATAAAGAGATGTCTGCAGGGAAGTGAGTGGGTGTAGGGGAAGAGTCTTTAGCATACATGTGGTATCTCAAAATGAATAGAATATGCCTGCTGTCTTAAGCCAAAAATATGAGAATGTGAATAATTTAAAACACAATGGCAACATGAAAATGATTTACTCATACTCTATTAAAAAATAATTGTCTATTGCAGAATAGCCTTAACTGTTTCAAGATAAGTAAAAAATTATCAAAATAGAAAAGTCTAGAAGTTGCAACAGTGACATCTTCCATTATTTCCTTAGCCAAGCAACACAGATGTGCAGAGTTAGGAATGCTAAGATGGCCAACATTTGTATAGTTACAAAATAATGAAATTATTTTGTTTTCCCCTTAGACACATAGTATTTTATCCTGGTAGGCTTATGAGTGTGTGTGTGTGTGTGTGTGTGTGTGTGTGTGTGTGTGTGTGTGTGTTTTCAATAGACTCCACCTAATTTTCTAACCTGAAATTAATTTTTCTCAGTGTAGAATTGCAGTAATAGGATTTATTACATTCACTGTATCTGAAATAATTACTGTGACCTGCTTTATTATTTTTGGTGAAAAAAACATTGCTAAATTTCTCAGAATGTATCAACACAATGGTTTGGACAAGTGAATCACATATTTACATGATGTCGTTCTTTTGTTTAAATGTGAAAGGTAATCTTAAATTATTTTAAGAGACTATATGCCTCTGTAATAAGTCAGTCTTCAAAATTGTTTGCAATGAATATGCCAGTTTCTTTGGAAGATATATTGTTCTACTGGTTAAAAATATTAAGCAGTTTTCAAAGCACTTAAATTCAATTTGGTTTGACAAGTTCATTACAGTTTTTCATTTAAGCACAGACAAGAGTCCTTAGAATAATGACTTTAGCTCCCAAACTTTCATTCTAAATTTAGGTCAGGTAATTAGTGTGTGTTTCCCACAAGAAATAGGTAATTATAATGGTAAATGCCCACCTACCTGGAAAAATAGATGTCTTATTTGTGTGTTTTAATGACACTAGAATAACTCAAAACCAAGACTGAACCGCAACTTGTGTACCACTTTTAAAATCTGGTATTTGCTACTTGTATAAATTTGTCATACTCGTTTCATACCTTCCTACAGAAACGGCACTTGAGCTAAATGCTACTTGTGTTCACCTTGGAAAGAAATCAAATGGGTATATAATCTGGTATAAAAGTACAATGCTGTACTAAATTACATTTTCTGACTAAGGGAGACCAGCAAAGATATTTTAGGTATCAGAAAATGAGAGCCCTGGTTAAGGAGCTTGTGTTCTGCTGTGTCTGCAGTTGTATAATCACTGGGGATCTGATTAGCTCCATGTGTGCCTTTTCTCATTTATCATCTAACTTAGATCCATATCTAAATGAAAGTTAATAGGGGCATGATATAAAAATTGTCATGATTCCTTAGAGATATTATTTCCCTACACAAAATGTAATGATAGATTTTTTTTTTTTTAATGACAAGAAGAACATTTTCTTTTTTCACTTAGTTTTTTGGATACATTAAAAAAATTAGAACATATATTGTCTTCTTTTATTAGTCAATACAGTGGTCATTTTAAGCAATATCAACAAAAAAGTTGGTCTTCTGGTTTGATACTTAAGTCTCAAAGAACTTTCTTGTACAGTAAGCATGCATACATTTTTGAATTTTCAGTGTATGGACCAAAGCTTGGACTTTGGTAATTGCTAGAATAAATGCTTCCCAAGAAATAATTTTTTGAATATAACATTTTTGGTCTGTGCTGGTGACCTCTCTCTACATCGTCATACATCACTGCACCTTTTTCTTTTAAAAATCTCTGCATAGTCCATTTCAGCCTACTTTTGTCAGAGTTATTCACATATGAACAAATATAAATTATATCCTGTCACTGTCACTGATCCTCAACGTCACTTCCCTCTTGCATAGAATAACTAACTGCATTGCATTTTCTCATTCGGCTAATTTGGTTTGGTTAAAAGATATGCACTCTTTTATCATAAAATTGCTTTATGTTGGTTATTACCTAGATCAAAAGGGGAAAGCAAATATATCTCATGGTATGAATAAATTAACTGACATGTTCATATCCCTTTTTTTACCCTAAAATATAATCTGCAAATAAATTTCTGCTGTTGAATCTAGAAGTGGAAAGTTCTCAAGGAAGGGACAGAGTAGGACGCAGTTTGTTCAAGAAGAGTTCTGAAAAATCCAAGTTATTGATTTAGTTAGGGATTTCCTCCAAAGATCGTGTACAAAATGAGCCTTTTTTTTTCCTTTACATCTAAACTATTTTCAGAAGATGTTTTTTCCAGGGTTCTACCCATGATAGATCTTTGATGAGGCACATAAAGAACTGATGTAGGTAGACTGATAAGACAGATGCCATCAATAAATGCCTTCACAAAAATACTTGCCTGTCACAAGTTAATTTGATGCAGTATTTTCTGTCATGAAGGTGGATTAATTTTGCCCATTTTCTCTCTTGTCATAATTCTTGTCATGTGAATAAGAATGTATTATAAAGAAGAACATACTAGACATTATAGTTCTGTGATAACTCATTTTTGTGACAAAGAATATAATGAGACCAGACAATAGTGCAAATTCATCATATTCTTACACTGAATTTAATATTGACTTCCTGGCTTCTCTTCATGATTTTGAGGGCATGTCATTTATGGTTTTATAGCAACCAAATGATTAAAGAAACCACCATTGAAAGACTTGTACTGATTACAAAAGCCTTTCAATGGGAAAATAATAGAACCATTTTGATTTTCTTTCCTATTCAGCTTAAACACATATTTAATGTATACTTGTGATTTCATTTTTGAAGAAGAAAGACTCATTGATTTGATAAAGTTACTCAGAAAACATTATAAACTTGAAGATTAGACTGCATTTATCATTGAGGAAAGAGTGAATTTTGTCAAATTTCTATTATAAGTCATAAAGGAAAAATAAAGTTTTATAATAAAGAACCTTTCCAAAATATTCCTCATATTTGTCCAAGTAGCTAAGGCTGCAAAGCAATCACTTTTAGCATGGTCTGTAGCTATAGCCAGGAAGCCCTGATGCAAGATATACCTCCCCAGTAAACAGACTGGTTGTTTTTAATTGCCCTCCATTTCTACTCCCTACTCTAACTTCACAGATTCTCTCATTTCTTCTTTTAATGTTGGAACAAAGAGAGAAGCAATTATCCTCAAGCAACTACTCCTTTATATAACTTCAGGCAAACATTTGAACAGAAATAGTAGATAGAATCTACAGGGAATATTGGAGCTGGGAGTATAGTCCTAAAATAAGAATGTCATCTAAATAACGTATTTACTACCATTCCCATGCTCATTACGATCAGTGGAAATCATACATAACCACCTTTTTATTATGAGTTCAGATAGCTCCTCAGAATTCCTTTATCACAGCACTAGAAGAGAGCTGTGATAATTGGCTATGTCTCAAGAGTTGAAGACTACGTGTATAATAATCTTTCCATAAGATTCACTGTCTATATGTCTCGCATGTGGGTGACGTTAAATAAGTACTCATTGAATGGATGATTAAATGTTTCGAATTTACAAAGAGAAAAATTCTAGGTCTACATAGCTGGAGTCTCATTTCTCTTGTGACATAAGAGTGCTTCTGTCAACAAAGTTCTTTGCTATTGTACTTTCCTACCTAGAGAAGGTGAACATCATACATAAAAATGCATGTGAAGAGATACTTAGAGATCTGGTGAAATCTACACATATTTTGAGTACATATATAAACATAAATTCATTCAGAGTATAGTATAGTGGGAAGACTGTTAGGCTTTGCTTCTGCTTCTCCCTTTATATGAACTTGGGTTTCAATTTCCTCAGCTATAAGATTTACGTACTGAATTTTTAATTCTAGTCTTCCATGATTCTACACACATGAGCAAAATCAATTATAAAATAAACGAATGAATTTTACTTGACCCGATTTTATGAATTTATTTGAATTTATTTGTAGAACAAAATAAGCATTTTACTTGAATTTTTTGGCAAGGGCCTTTGACAAAGCTGTCAAAATACAATATCTGATTTTTCTTTTCCTAATTACAATTACCTGTAGGAAAAACATGCACTAGTTTTCTTGTTAGAACCTGAGGATTCTATTCTGGTGTTGAAATTGGAATATCTCCAGCCTCTTGTGAAGTACAAAGAATACAATCTCTGACTGAGGCTGAATTTATCCAGATAGAGACCCACTCTTGAGTGTCCTGGAAGATCTGCTGCCTTCTGAGAACAAAAGACTCAATCTGATGTGGATTCTTGCAAATGGTGCTCACACAGGAAGCCTGAGTCACCCAATAGGGAAGCAGCTAATCGGCCAGACAGTCTTGGAATGAATTTAGCGGCTGGTTGGCAGGTGGGTTACATGTAAAGTACCACATCCAGGCTACACAGTAATTTGTTTTTAATTATCATATTTGCTTGGGAAAGGCTGTAAGGTCTACTCACTGCTCATATTGGTATGCTAATTGACTGTTTGGAGATTTACAAATTGGATTTTACACAGTGTCCTTTTCTGCTGCCTGTGGTGATCTAAATAGCATGGTATTAATTTAGTTCTTCTAATACTTTATTTTGATATCTCAAATAAAAATAAAAGAGAAAACTTGTCTCTTATTAAATCTCTCAACTTCAACTAGTAAAACTTGTAAGAATATATTACTCTTTAAGCATGTCTTTGATTTCATTTTGTTTCCTGGCTTAGAAAATGGAATATTTTTGTGTGAAATGTTCATTGATGTCCACAAGTAAATACTGATTTATGAGCATGCTCTTACAGCCCAGGGAGGTGGGAGAGGGAGGTGGGGTGGGTGTGAAGAAAGCAGCCAGGCTGCAAGAGAAGCCAAACAAATGGTGAGCCAGGTGCCTGCCCAGCAGGAAGTGTGCCCAGGAGCAGAGCCTGGCAGCCCATAGTGGGTCAAATGGGGTTCAGAGGAGCACAGGTGCTGGGCAAGTCTATGCCTACAACCAGGGAGCAGTCATGGATCAAGCTGGACTGGATGAGAATAGGCACAGAGATGACCTACATGAATTATGAAGAGGCAGTCAGAACTAGATCAGAGGATACACTGAAGGCAGTAAGTGAAAAGGTGAGCATACACATAGGAAGGGTTGTGTGAAATTCTGCTAGCCAGAGAGGTAGTCCTCTCCAGATGTTGAACTTAAAACAGAGATTGCATCATTATGATTGTGTTTCCAGGATCTGAAAGCTGTTGGGTAGGGGTAAGGGATTAATACAAATTATCAGTTGTCTAAGAAAGGGTCCTGTTGTCAGTATTCCTTGTGTTCGTATTGGTATGAAATTCCTGATACAAATTTAAAATATAAAAATCTCATGTTGAATATTTAGCCCGTATGTAATTCCTAGGGCTGGGGGGTGCTTTTGTTTATTTATTTTTAACCAGGTACACTCTAGTTCATATTTTCAGGGTCTATAATAGTTCCTGACACATAACTGATACCTAATGAATTTCAACTAATATTTATTAAATAAAAGAATAATTTTTCTTTCTGCAATGCTTTAGCCCCAGATCTTAAAGATATGAATGCAACACAAGCAGAATGAAATTTAGGGCTTCTCTCTAAAATTTAGGTACCAATTCATTTTGACTTTGTAATCTAAATATTTTTCCTTTGTTCTTCTTGGGAGAAGGGTATAGGTTATTCTTTCTGAATAACTGCCTGAATTTTCAAATTTATTTAGCCATTGTTGATACTGTTATAGGTCATCGTTTTATTGGGGTGTTATTAATATGATATCATATAGCCAGGAATGCAGGAATTCTGATCTGGACCCAAAGTACCCAATCTAATTAGAAAGATAAATGTCTATACCCATGTGTTTGATATTTATCATTTTTCATAATTACTCTCCTGAAAATATGGCTAAATCTCTGCTTCTCAAACAGGAGCCACACACTTTTCTTTAACAGGGATGGGGTAGTGGGATGAAACTCATGTCATATAAGGTTTAGAGCAGCAAGTCAGATTTCTCTGGATTCAGTTCATGGCTCTACCACTTCCTAGTGTGGTAATGTGGGTCAGGTGATCTTATCTATAAAATGGGAGTAATGACAGTACTTACTTCATAGTGCTTATGTGAGGATCGAATATGTTAACATATGTAATGCACTTAGAACCACAGTAAGCACTATATATGTGTTGGCTATTATCAATAAAATTCTGACTATAATTGTTATTAATTGTGATTCCTATTTGAGAAGAGGAAAGTGAATGGAGAATAGGGAAAGGAACTTTGACTTCTCCTAAAAGTCAACAAATATGGCGGTAGGTAGGATGGAACTAGAAACACTCATTAGAGAATCAGGATAATTTTCTCTCCACCTGGACACTTAACAGATTTTATCTTCTGTCTAGGTGTTTGGTAACATAGAGGCTATAATCTATATATTTTTATGAGTGAAGATAATATAGTCATAGACCACACTAGAAAATAATTACTTATATACAGATTGATTAATTCTCTGTGCTTTTTTTTTTTTTTAAATTATGAAGGGGATAATTAGGCTGTGCTCCATGACAACTGTAATTATGAAACAATATTGACTGAAAATTTAAGACTTGTGCAATTAACATGAAATGGTAATAACCAAGCATATTGTAAGCTACCGATAATTATAAAGCAAATTTATTCCATAAAAAGAAGAAAAGAGATCTGCTGTGAAAATACACATGAAGGAACCTCAAAGGTAAAAGAAAATTTGGATAGCCAAGTGATCAAAGTTGATCATCCTAAATAATCATAACTCAAATAAAACTTATCGGTAGATCTTTGCTAAGGGATATTAACCCAAAGTCCAATTGTGACATTATAATCAACACGCATACCTGTATAATTTCTTCCTGAGATTGCCTTCTATTATTTGAAATCACATTTAATCCTTCCACAATAGGAGGCTGATATGCAATTGTGAATGCCTGAATCATACTGATTTATTCCCTAATTTCATTTGAGAAACCACTTTATAAACTAATATCCTGATTTTAAGCAGAAAAGAGATGGAATACATAATAAAGTGTCCACAGAGGGTTTCAGCATTTCATTTGGGTGTCATATTGAACATTAAAATGCAATGTTATAAAAAATATGTAGAAGAGAAAAAATGATGGTGTCCTGTTAAATAACTTAAAAAAAAAAAAAAAAACTGCCTCAAATTTCAGTGCTACATTTTATTTCTGGTTTCAACTGATATCTTGGCTTCAATCACGGAACTTCTAGTTAGTTTGCAGAGATGGTTTTATAAGCCTCCTGGGTGAAGGAAAATAGTCTGCCTTGATTGGTCTACCAATAGGAGGTTCGCTGAAAGAAACAAAGGAGGGAAGATGAAGAAAACTAGTCAACAATGTGAAAGGTGGAACAGAAGTTTCCCAGGGGAAATGCGCATGAATGGAAGATTAGTTTTCAAAACTGAGAACTTGGAGGACAATGGAAGGGCAAGATAATAAGCGGAGCCTACAGAAGAAAAATAGAAAGCGAGGGAACTCTGCTATACTGTGAGAAATATTTGGTGTAAAGGAGAAATATTCAAACTGAATATATATATATATTTTAATTCATAGACCAAAAAGAGAGCTTGGCAATACAATACATCTATTTTTTAATAGCTATATTGTGGAGCTTTTCAGAATACCATGGTTTTAAACAAAATAAAACAAAACTGAATTTAGTTAAATAAATTTGAGAGTAAATCCATCTAATATATAATATGCTTGCACTAAGAACATGGGTAGACTAAATATATTTTTTGCATATGTGAATAGATTATATTTATTTTTGTAATTATATATTGTTTTATTATTTTATATTATAAATGATACATGGGTTATAGATTGTTAATATAATATATATTTATTTTGTTTTAGACTCTATTTCTCTTTAAGGTTAAGATTATTTCCTTGGAAAATAAAAATTGTTTAAAAGAGTTGTTAGAGTGTTTTGTAGAGTAGAATCATTTCCATATGGATAACACTCAGTTAAATCCACTCTGAGGATCAAATCCTGTCAGCTCTACCTTTCAAATATATCCAGAGGCCAATTGCTTCTAATCCTCTCCCCTGCTGCTACCCACCATCTTTCACTAGATTATGGAAATAACATTCTAACAGGTCTCCTCGTTTCTACCTTAGTCCCAACATCACAGCCATAGAAGTGCCGTGAAAATGAAAGTCACATCACATTATTCCTCCACTCACTCTAAAGGCTACTCATTTTATTCACAGTCCAAGTCCATGCATGCTCAGGCCTGCAGAAAGACTCAGAAGCCCTACAGAACCTAGCCTACTGGTTTGTATTCATATTACATTCAAAGCACTCTTTTTCACTGGGTAATTCACTTCAAAGGGGCTGGAAGTCAACCATTTTGCTTTCCAAGTTTCACAAACCTGGACCTTATTTCTGGCACTGTGGTCACGATAACCAATTCTATTAGAGTATAACCATTTGGCAGTTTTATGGAGTTTGTCATAATCAGGTTTCACCAGTTATACTTATTATAGTTCACGTGATGTGTTAATGATTCTTATCCAGGGTTGAGAGTTCCAAATTGACTTTTAAGGAAGAAGAAATAATATTGGAATTAGTATTTTGAGAGAAAGTTTGAGATGGAGACATTTGGCTGTAGAAATTTGAAAGCCGTTTTTTAAATTGTGAGGAGATATACTTTTAAACTGACGCAAGTAGGTCAAAATGTTTTGACTGAACCAATTCTTTTAGTTTTCAAGTAAAAGAGAGAAGTAACAGCTATAATTGATGGGAATGTGGCATTGAATAAACTTTTAGACAAGACTTAGTGGTTCCCAAACTTAATTTTCATTGTTAAAATACAAATCCAAGGGCTTGCCTGTAGATATTCTGATTTAGAACTAGTGTGAGGCTCAAAATTATGTGTTTATTTAAAATTGTCCCCAGACCTCACTTTGAGAAACTCTAATAGAAGCGAGAAGACAAGAAGATGGGTTCTCGTCTTGACAGGGCAGAGTTGTATGACCTTGGGCATGTTCTGTTTCTTTTCAGTGTATCTATAATATTAGCAATGTATATTTGCATATAAATTTTACAGAATATAAATATTGTTCCTATGCATTATCTAACTTCATATACCTGGAATTTTGCAAGGTAGTTATTACTGTTCCCATTTTATAGAAAAAAAATTCAAAATCAGAAGGGTTATCATAGACAGGTCAGTGACAGATCAGTGACAAAACCAAGATGAGGAATCATGATATTTTTAACTCTATACTATGCATGTTACTGTACTTCAGATGCAAAAGAGAGAGTAGATTCAGACTACATATGTTTCTTTCTAGTTAAATTCTATGTTAAGTCAGATACAGAGCTTCAGCCCACATCTCCAGTACAAAAGAGTTCAATTCAAAGCAGTTAGTTATTCTGGTTAAATTGATGGCTGAAACATTAAATATGAAGCTAATCTTTTTTTAGTCTAGACTATTCTGTTTTATTAATCACTGAGTCATACAGATGGCTTACTTGATAATCAGTTCCATGGATTAGCACATGATTCTTGGGAAGTAAGATGCAATGAAATGAGTTGACTCTCATACCAAGAAACGGCTGAGGAATTTGTAGCAGATTTGATACCTAGAACATACATTAATATAATTTTATGTTGGGGATAAGCAATAATAACTTCTCCCTCCCCATCTGCATTCCAAACAAAATGTGAAGGAAGGCCAAAGAGGAGGGAAGATGAGAGGTTAAATAGCACTTGCATTAATTGCACATCTAATTGGATGTGGAGAATGTGGCTTCTCTCTGTCCATGTGCATGCTTTCTAATACTGAAACACAGAGTCAGAAAGCCTCCCCTCAGGGCAGAGGTCTTTTAGCAAAAGCAGATGTCCATTCTATGCAGAAAGGCCGCTCCCAAGAGGATGAGACGTGCAAGAAGCTGAGTTGTGCAAGCCTGTTCCTCTTCCAACTCTAGATAGGTCACTTGCTCCTCATCCTTGGAGATGAGTAAAGGTGGAGGAAGAGGAAGAAGACTTTGAGGGAAAATCCCTCCTCAAACAAAGGAGAGGAGAGAGGAGTTGGGAATAATGTGCCCTCATAGACATCACATTTATCTCATGAGAGATATGTGAGACTTGAAACAGAAATGGGAATCTTGAGTAGATGATAGGCCTTTTGGTGGAAGAAAGGGTGAGAAGGGAGTGGACCTTTTCCATGTGCTCATTGTTGTTCCCATATACAAAGTTCAGTGTCTGGTTTCTTTTAGCTGCTCAGAAATAAAAGATTTTGCTTTCTTCACACACAGTGTTTCTCTCTCTTCAGAGGATCCCTTGAGGAGCTATGCCTCTATTCTAGCTCGAGATTCCAACTCATTACATGTAGCATATCTCTCCCCTTTGCACATGTTGTTTCATAAGAATAATAAAAAATCCTCATGTCCTCAGTGGATAGAAATAGAAGAAGTATGTTTTTGAAAGTTTCCTAAGTTGAAAACTTGTCTTAGCGGCATTGTTGATATTTTATTTTCAGAAATAGAAAATCATCTAATTTGAAGGAATAAGGACTAAACAGCATTGTACGAAATTGGCATCATATTAAGCCTGCACAGTCAAAACTCACTGAGTGACACTGGCTAGAGAGAGCTCCATGGTAACCTAGGAAATAGGAATTTAGAATGTCGGGCAACAGAGAAAATCAAATTATTGTCAACTTGCTACAGGAACTCTGTTCAAGCAAATATGTCATGCAGTCAGTGGCAGACATTTAAAAAGCCATGTCTCTAAGCGAATATATTGCTTGGTTTCTCCCTTAAAGCATTTTCATTTTTAATCTCAGCTTCGAGATCTTTTATCCCCATTTCTGCTCCTGTTCTTTAATATCATAGTGCTTTCTTCTACCACCACTAGAACAGACACCATGTTTCAGAATCATAGTAAAGCAGAGCTGAAAGCAACCTGAACATTTCTATTTCAACAGCCTCATTTTACTGAAAGAAACTGAGTCTCAATGACATTAACTGATTTGCCCAAGGTGTATCTCCCTGCCACCCCTATCTTGCAACAACACAGCCAGTGGAGCAGCTCAGTACCCCCAATCAGCAATGACAATAAAAGGTCACGCAATTACCTTTTACACAAAAAGAAGCTGCTGTTTTCTATTTGTTTCCTTCTAACACTTTTACATTTAAAAAGCAATCTAATGTAAAAATAATTCATAACCCTTTATAGAAGCTTATAGGGCTGATATTTCTGGAGATTCTTGGAGCTGTTCATATAGGATTACTTGTTATAATAATGTTGTTCTGACTATTGATCACCATGTGCTTGACACTCTGTTAAGTGCTTTGTAAATCTAATTTCTTTTAACCTTCACAACTATATTACATGAATCTCATAGAGGTTAAGTTCTTCAGGAGATACAATGTCAGATCTCATCAAATTCAGTTCAGCCTTTACCTTAGTATCACAGTGAGGACAACGAAGAGATCATCATTTCCTTTAAAGCAGAGACCCTGACTAATTATAGATGAATCCATTAGATAGTGTCAAGTAGAGTGCTGCTCACTTCGTGGGTGCCAAGTGATATTTCTAATGAGTCGTTCACACGGTTGAGGGGGAGTATATTGTTAAATACAGCAATCGCAGAAATTGTCTTGAACGCCTCAGGCCCAGTTCAAATTAACTAGTAGCTGAGTCTGTGACCCTGGGCAAGATACTTTATGAGATGTGGAGTCATGAGTGTTTGTTGAGGTCATAACACAGGTGGATTACTTTCTGGACCTGAATGTTGGAAACGTTATGAAATAGGTCTTCAGGCAAACCTTCGAATATCACCTCATCTTATTGAGTTACCATACACAGTGCTTGTCACCCAAGTTCCACACAGGATCCTGTACTAGGAGCTTTAGAAACTTATTTTTACTTTTCATGACTACTGCATTATTGCCATTTTATATAGAAAAGCATTGAGGCTTAAAGAAGGCCTAATGCCAAAATGCTAGTAAATGATGAGATTTGTCCCTGGTGTGAGTGTCTTCACAATGTGTTCTCTTCACATTATATCAGGGGTCCCCAACCCCCAGGCCACATGGCAGAAAGTAAGCGGCAAGCAAGGAAGTGAAGCTTCATCTGCATTTGCAGCCGCTCCCCAGTGCTAGTATCACCACCTCAGGTCCACCTCAGATCATCAGGCATTAGATTTTCATAGGAGCACCAAAAAGGTTGGGGACCGATACATTACACCACAGAATCAACACCACTTCTACTTCATTTTAGCTCTGCCCTTTCCCATCTTGCCTCTGAAATGCTCTGTCAATACAATTTATTTAGAATCTCCTGGACATAACTTATATTTTGTAGGAAAAAAATTTAGGAATTCCATAATTGTAAGTGAAATTGATTTCCCAAAATTTCCCGCTTGACTGATCTGTGACTGATGTTCCTAGTCATACCAGTTATTTGAGTACTTCACTGTAAGAACACTTATCAGCAATCACTTTCTGTAAAATGTATCCAATGAGTGTTACTACAATGACAGCTCATGAGTTAGAAACTGTTTTTGTAAATCTGAGATTTGATATAGCATAGTTGAATGTTAACAGTTCAAATTTTTTCACCAGTAATTTTTGCAGTGAATAATATTGTAACTTTGATGCATCTATGGGTACAAAGATGAATAAAGCAACTACAATGCAGATGGATCATTTTATATTTTTACAAAAACTGATTTGGTTCTAATTATTTATTTAGCGTCTACTACATGCTGAGTACTGTGCAAGGTGCTAAGGTAGATACAATTCTTAGACATTGTTCTATCTCTCTATCCTAGATAGGATTGAAACACACACACACACACACACACACACACACACTCACATTTACAGCCATAACCAACATATGCTTTATTCAGCAAAATTGTCAAGGCACATATTAACAGCCCTACAGAGCAGGTATCACCAACCCTAACTTTTAGTGAAAATACAGAGACTGAGAGAGGTGAAAGAATACAGTGAAGATGCTGAAGAGCCAGGATTTGAAGCCACGTCTTTTGACTGTACCTCTAGGCACTTTCTACTATTCCAGTTTGCCCCACAATAGTGTGATCTGGAAGTGAGTGCTGCAGAATTACATACTATAGAAGTTCAGAAAAGAGAGAAATCCCCATAGGTCAGAATAGTTAGTCTTGGGTGATGCACAAGACTCTAGCTCATGAAGAGGAGGGAGAAAGAGGACTTCTGAGGAGGAAATGTGAAAAGAATGTCTAACAGAAATGTAAATTAGATGTGTTCAGAGCAGCAGATAAGCCAAAGTGAAAGAAGTAGAGAACTGATGTCAAACATGAGTGAAAGACTATGTTGGAAGAGAGGGCAGGTCCAGGTTATGGTGAGCCATGGTGATGCCAGTTATCGAACTCTGACCTTCCCCTGGCCTGGGAACTCTCAGGGGGGAGGGGCAGTGAAGCAATGTCTTCTCTCTGCCCTTCCTATTTTGCCCCTCAGCAGAAACAAATGTTTTCTTGTTTTAGAGATCACTTTAAGTCTTCTGGAAGCTTTCATTGACTGTTACAATTTAGATATTCTCCCTTCAGGAAACTCTGAGAGCATTGATTTTTGTCTTGCAAAATTTATCATTTAATAAGATTCTATATCTTGTTTTCCCTAATTGTTTAAAGTGAATTTGTCTTATGACCTCAGCCAGACAGTAAACTTCTGGAAAGCAGGGACTATGTCTTATTTTTTAGAAGCTGCTGAAACTACTTTCAAATATGCATATTATAAAACAATGGTAAATATATTTAAGAGCAAAGAATCAAGAGCAGGGAAAATACAAATGAGAATGAAGGCCAACATAAATATTCAAAGTTTAAGAATGATAACAACAGTTCCTATAGATGCCAAATTGTAAGAGAGCTAGGTAGCATAATTCTTACCATCAAAGAGGAAGAAACATACTATGTGTTGTCAGATAAGCTGCATGTTTCTCAGTACTTTTTCATAACTTGTTAAATGATGTGCATTACTATAAGTCAAAATTAATGTTTTAAAAGTAGTTACTTTAAAACACTTATCTCCACATTTCTACATAAATTATTTATACTGTTATTTCTGGATGTATCAGTTTTAGACATTATCCATTCTTATATTTCTCCAATTACCTCAGTAGTAATACCATCATTTTTTGTTAAATTAATAATTATTATTTACATTATTATGACTGCATAAATATTATTTACCATTCAGCCAAGTAATGTTCTATGATTATATATTTTTTCTTGTATGATTTTTTAAAATTCTAGTTTTGGAACTAATAATTGCCTTGGTTATTGTGTTTTTAAAATTCAGAACACTTATTTCCATTTTTTTAAATACTCTGACAGTTCTGCCAAATAGCTATTAATAACATTTTCCATATGCACAAATGGATGCGTGAATATTCCCTACAGAATCAGTACATATTGAACGTATAGAAATCATTTAGTAGTCTCACTCTGCTATTTGGCCTCTAGCCCTGATGTTGATCTTCAACAGGAATTTGAACACGGACATATTTCTTAAGCTTGTTGGGCTTATTTTTTCTGCAAAACAAGGAGAATAAAGTTGTACATTTATGAAGTATATTTTAACTCTTGAATTCATAGATCCCTAACATCTATTCTGTTATAACCTGTGCTCCAGGAATAAATGCAATTCTTAGTATCAGTTGATCTTAAGTAAGTATAGCCCAAGAGTATCTGTTACCTCTAGAGACTCTGTAAAAATACTACGTTGTGTTCTCTAGAGCCACCTACTCCAGGTAGGAGAACTGGTATTCTTTGTTTCTGCTCTTACCATACTCACTGATCAAAAGTAACCATTGTAGTCATTCTCATGTGTTTATGCCTTGTCAATGGCTGCTTTTGCACTATAATGGCAGAGCTGAGTAGTTGGGACGGAAACCATATGTGACTCTCGCTTTCACTTTGCAGTGCTGCTTGATCCATAACAAATTGCAGTGTTGCAGTTAAAACTCAATAGCATTTTGAGTGCCATGCATACTGCTGCACTGTGACACATTTATTTCTATTTATTTTATACTTGCCAATGCATACTCAGCATGACAAAACAAGAAGAGAAAAGCAAAAACTAAAACAACAACAACATCAACAACAACGACAATGACAAAACAATCAAAAAACCCTCTAACCATTGTGAACCTTTTCCTGGCTATGTATAAATGCAATTCTGTCTATATAACTGTAATTCTATTTCTGAAACGTGCATTAAGCAACTGATTCTTGAAAGCATTATGCTAGATGATATGGGAGTTCATTTTCTTCATGGAAGATAGTAGCATAACAATGTGTAATAGAAATTATGTAATCAAGAATCCCGGAAAATATTCTTACTTCATCTCTTTGTTTACTTAACATACTTCTTGAATGCCTATGTCTCTGGTACTTTTCTTAGTTCTAGAAAAGCAATAGTGAGGGAAAATATACAGTCATGGAGTTTACCATTAGTGAAAAAGATACAAAATGTCAGATAATCACATGAATGAATCTGTTTGCCACTATGAAAAGTGATACAAGTTAGTACATGGGAATATGAACCTAAAAGAAAGAATTTCCCTTAGGGAGGTCAGGGAAGTCTTTACTGACTAAGAACTGATCCTTGAGCTGAGAACTGAAAGATGAGTGGTAGTTAATGAAGTAATAGGGAAAGAAACAGTCCACCATTTAGAGAAAACAGTGTTTGTAAAGATCCAATGACAGAAGATAGCACAGCAAGTTCAAGGGGCACAAAGACCTGTGTGACTGGGGAGCAGGGAGCAAAAGGTAGGGTAATATAAGGAGTAGATAGGTAGGTCATAACCAGGCATTAGAGAGCCTAACAGCCTCTATTGAGAGTTGCGTTTATCTAAGTGGACAGGGAGCCATTAAAAGATTTTAGGCAGAAGGATGGGCACTGTTGTGCTTTGATAATATTCACGCATTGGAGAAGATCTCTCAGGCAGCCTTGTATGAGGTGGTCAGAGTGGATTCAAGTGGGCAAGTTAAGAGACTGTTAAGATAGAATTAAATATTTAACCATAAAATATTTTGCCTAAATTTTAACTGGAGACTATTGGGTCTTTAAAGGAAATAATTACTTCTCAAATGAAACTTGTGTTGCATGCCTCTGCTCTTGTCATCTCCCAAATATCTGTCCTTCTTTATTGGCTGGGTCTACTGCCAGCTCCTGGACTGTCTTGCTGTAAACAACTAAAGCATTTTGATACAGCATAGCAATTGCAATGTAAACCCAAATCCTTCCCTCCAGTCATAAACCAGACATGAATTCCTAACAGCTAGGCAACTACAAAGAGTGTACTGAGGCATAGTTGAACCAGGATTTTATATCTCCTTGATGAACAAATTGGCTTACCACACAAGCTGTCTGATAGTTAGCTTCACAGCCAATTACTAAGACAACAGAAAATTGCAAATCCGCTTAGCCAGTGAATTTGGCAGTGTCATGTGGAGTTGGTCGTAACTCTATTTTCAACTGTCTTCTTAAAAAGTAAACATATAACATTTGAAAATCACTCTGTAGGATGTAGCAGGCATTTTTCAAATTTGTTCTGATGATACTGATGTTGCTGTATTAAAAACTTTAATTTTATTGCTTACATTAAACTCAGTTTATTGACTTGCCTGTGTCTTGCTTTGCCTCAACTAGAAGACTTGGCATGGGTCTTTGCCTCCTAAAAGTTTCAATGGTGTATGGCAGGGAAAATAATCTATTCACTCATTAAGCTAAAGACAAATATATTCTTTCTATTTATGTCACTGGAAATAGCCCCCTTTAAAATTTCAGTCTTGCTTTGGTTTATAAGACTTAATAAAAACTAATACCTGAGACATGTTTGCTATGTATAAACAAGGATTTTCACAGTAGTAAAAACATGAAAATAAGTTTCTATGTACACTGCTTTATTCTAGCTGGAAAACTCAAATATAAAAAAAAATAACATTTTGCATTTAATTTAGTGATTACACAGGTGCTTTTTATAGAAACATGGATTATCACACTAAAAATCCTGTAAACTAATTCATAAAGATAATTAGTTCATTTTCCTGAAGATGCCCCATACCATGTTTACTAGTAAAGAGATTGTTAAATGGCGCACTCTTTAACAAGAGTCCAGACCCTAAGTGTTGCCCATTTTAAATTCCAAGAATTGTAGGACTTGGGGAAATTTTTATTTGGGAAATTTTATGTAGAAAAAGTTTTGCATACTTTCTCTCCTGTGGCTTCCCCAATAGCTAAAAGTTCCTGATGGCCCCTTATTACTTATTTCTTATAGAATCTAAAATTAACACAATATTCAAGACATTTCTTAAGCCTTTACCATGCTGTATCATAATTTTTTGTTTAATGTATCTGTTAACATATTATTATATATCAATTTTTATTATTTTAATAACAAATTACTACAAATTTAGTGGCTTAAAATAACATATTTTTATTATGTTATAATTATGTAGCTAGCATGTCTTATTGGGTTAAAATCAAGGGATAGGCAGGCTGTGTCTCTTTCCAGAGGCCCCTCCAGGGGACAATCCTCTTCCAGGCTTATTTGGGTTGTTCGCAGAATTTAGATCGTTGCAGGTATCAGACCAAGGCTCCCATTTCCTTGTTGTCAGCTGAGGGCTGTTCCTATCTGGAGACCACCACAAGTTTTAGTTCCTGGCTCTCTTCCTCCACCTTTGAAGTCAGCCACGGCAAATCTTATTCCAGTTTTCCAACGCACCAGGTGCCTCTTGTTTCATGTTTAAGAATTCAGGTGATTCAATTGGACACATCTAAATAATTGACGAATCTCTCCATTGCCAAATAGGCTGATTGGCAACTTAATTCCATCTGTAGCCTTAAATCCCTTTTTCCAGGCAGTGTAACATAGTCACAGGATTAGGATATGACCATCTTTACGTGTGTATGTGTGTGTCGGTGGGGAGAGGACATTTTTCTACCTGCCACACACTATAACTGATGTTTTTATGGGTTTGCTCATTTCTGAGGAAGGAAACTATAAAGTTTATCTACGTATCTGCTGTAGCACCTAGTTGCGTAGGGTCTAGTTGTCAGTTGTTGTTGAAACATGTTTAAATAATGAGTGAAGAATTATGTTTTTAAATAATTAGCCTCAAATATAGAATCTCAATTACCATCCAGCAAAGACTTACTTTCACTAATTAATGTGGTAGATATGAAGATGCTCTAAAATATAAATATTACATAATAAGTGTAAAGTATTATTTTTAATGTCGTATTTGTTTCAGTGGCGAATATAATATCTGTCCTCAATCCTTTCATCCTTGCTGACTTCCAGTATGGATTTTAGGACAAGTGTTCACTTCCTCAGTCTCTTCACTATGGAAAAACATGACACATTTTTGGCCAAAGGGTTTAAGTAGGCATCTGCTAGAGAAGATTCTGGGAAGGCTTTTGTTTTTTCTGAAAAAAAGGACAGATGTCATCAGATGTCATCAGTACATAGTGATACAATCCAAAATATGAATGGCAGCAGATCAGAACCTGAGTCTTTTATAGCATTATTAATTTATTAAATCAACACCAGTGACCTGCCATATCCAAACTTTATATATAAGAAAATGAGTTTATTTCTGTTGTTTCAAGCCAATAGTATTTATACACACACACACACATACACACTTTCTGCACATGCTTATTCTTCATCAGTTTCTCAGAAACAAATTGACTCAAATTAAACAAAATATGGATTAACATACTTAAATTTGTGAAGGTAAAAAGACTTGAAAACTAGTTGAACTAGCCAAGTGAAAATAAAAATCTATCAAAACCCTATGACCTCTGAAGAAAATCTTTAAAAAGAAATTTTAAAGGAAAGAATAGTGTTCAGTTATTATCTCTCCAATATTGAAAGTCAAGAAAGTCTTTTATGACAAGGCCTTCTTCCTTACTTTCTAGAACTAAAAGTGAAAAAACAGTTATCTATCTATCTCTGATCAAAAAGCCAAGTCAATTCATTCAGTAACTTTCTTATTTTCTATACTACTTTAATTTCTTTGAAGACATCAATCCATTTGGGAAATTCTAGTCCCAATTTATAAAAACTGTTTTTGAGACAGGCCAGCTAGATTTAAAGAAAGGCCAAGTGTATGAATAATTATGTTTTTGTTTTACTTTCATCAATCAAAGTATCTAGAGATCAAAGCTTGAATTCTGATGTGTATTAAGTTAATTTCAATCATAGTAAAAATCTAAGGCTTCTCTGACATATATAGTTATCTATACAATTTTGTAAAATTTTTAAAGATAGAATGAAAGGATAAAATAATTTAACAATTTGATGCATCTCTTCAGAAGCTTAAGTCTGGTATCTACAATAACAAGATATTCTATTGCTACCTACCAATAGGATAAAGTCTACATTGAATATCAGTCATGTTATATTACCAGCAACATCTGGCAAAGAAGCCTCTGTAGAAATAATCAGGCATAATGCACAGGAATAATCATGTTATCATATACTTATTTTTTATTGAGTTTGGAAGGTGTTAAGACACTGTGTCAAACCTTTCACATGCTTTAAATCATGCTTTAATCCTCTAACAGTCCTATGAAATAGGTGGTCTTATTGTTGTTATTCTAATTTTATGGATGAAGAGGGAGCCTGAGCAGTGGTTGGTAATTTGCTCCTGATCACCCAAGTAGGGGAAGAACAAAGATTCAAATCACAGAAATCTAATTGTAGAGACAGCTCTTAGTCAATACTGCTTGGCAGAAGATTGGAGACAGCTACATACACTGAGTTGAACTAGTTTAGCACAACAACCAGAAGACACAAATCTTATAACCTCCAAAGGGTGAATCATCTAGGAGGACTGAGCCAACCTCTGTGTGACATGCCTTTTAAAACCAAACATATTATAATAAACATTGTAAATTTTGATCAAGTAGAATTACCATGAATCTGAGAATGCTCATGCTTCAGGTTTTCTCACTTGGTCTGGACGCTTTCAAGGCTATGTTCTTGATTTTGTGTTGGTACTTTTGTGTTCTTTACCCTAAAAGGATCCAAAAAATTGTGCAAAATTCAGATTTCTAAAATCTGAAACCACCCCTGGTTAAAGTAAATACATTATTTGCATTCAAGGAATTATTAAATAGTTTGAAATCTGAAAAAATTCAGGCTGGTGAATAAATTTGGCACAATCTTAGCTACTAATTATCAAATGTTTTGTGGTTTCTCCTTAATCATAGCAGGTAAAGTAATAGAACTCCATGTTATTAAACTGAAAACAATATTGTCACTTCTAATGTTAATCAGGCTTGACAACATTTTGTCTAGTCAATATGAGATGTAAATTGCTAGAAATCATTTTTATACAAAATGGCACTAGTTCTAGGTTCTGATATTCTTACCTCTGTATGTTTATCTAAATGCTTTAATCTGTCAACTTGAGGGGTAACAGATGTATTTGAGCAGATTTTATGTCATATCTACCCCTCAAATAATTCCTCCTATTAAAAATCTATCTAACTCTACAAAATGCTGGTGATGTTTAGGGGAAAAAAAATTATTCTGTATCCTTCCAAAATAACATAGAGAATGAAACTTTAAAAGTATAATGAAAAGCAAAGCTATACCAAATAATTCATCTGTCTGTAAATGCTACGAACTAAGTTGCAAATTTGGGAATAAAATAGTCTTCAGATGCCATCACCTATAATTAAAGGATCAGGTGATTACCGATGCAAACAATCGAAGTTTTAGGTACACCTATTGAGAAGTAGTTAATACTTCATTGGACTTCCCAAGACCACATCTAATATTTAAATATCAGTTGGTTAAATCCAAATTGTTATATTAGGAATCTTGGTAGGTAAGCAGGTGAATATAAAATTAAGGGCTTGCAATTTCGAGCAAAGAAATTTGTTTGGATTCTTGGATTTGGACATGAATGTTTAATTACATACCTATGTATTATAATCAAATAGTAGAGATATGTGAATATAATGTGAACCAACTCTATCACTAGTCAATGGGAACCTTTGCTCACAAAGAACAAATGAAATAGGACTATTAAAATTAGCTTGAAAATTTTAGGTATTTTTCTCTGAGCCTTTACAAAAACCTGGTCAAGAGTTATTACAGCTGCTTGAATTACTTATAATACTTTACCTGCAATTTTTCTGTAGCATTTATTAACAGATTGTTTGTTAGGTATTTATGTATTAGTTTTTTCTCTCCCACTGTTTTTTAAGATCTTTTAGGCAGGGCTTGTGTCTGAGTGCTCTTTTTTGTCCTTCATTGCATCTTTAATTGTTGATGTTCAATAGATTGTTGTTAAATA
>NW_011888795.1:15600101-15627525 GCF_000151845.1 Pteropus vampyrus
TTCTAATGTTAATCAGGCTTGACAACATTTTGTCTAGTCAATATGAGATGTAAATTGCTAGAAATCATTTTTATACAAAATGGCACTAGTTCTAGGTTCTGATATTCTTACCTCTGTATGTTTATCTAAATGCTTTAATCTGTCAACTTGAGGGGTAACAGATGTATTTGAGCAGATTTTATGTCATATCTACCCCTCAAATAATTCCTCCTATTAAAAATCTATCTAACTCTACAAAATGCTGGTGATGTTTAGGGGAAAAAAAATTATTCTGTATCCTTCCAAAATAACATAGAGAATGAAACTTTAAAAGTATAATGAAAAGCAAAGCTATACCAAATAATTCATCTGTCTGTAAATGCTACAAACTAAGTTGCAAATTTGGGAATAAAATAGTCTTCAGATGCCATCACCTATAATTAAAGGATCAGGTGATTACCGATGCAAACAATCGAAGTTTTAGGTACACCTATTGAGAAGTAGTTAATACTTCATTGGACTTCCCAAGACCACATCTAATATTTAAATATCAGTTGGTTAAATCCAAATTGTTATATTAGGAATCTTGGTAGGTAAGCAGGTGAATATAAAATTAAGGGCTTGCAATTTCGAGCAAAGAAATTTGTTTGGATTCTTGGATTTGGACATGAATGTTTAATTACATACCTATGTATTATAATCAAATAGTAGAGATATGTGAATATAATGTGAACCAACTCTATCACTAGTCAATGGGAACCTTTGCTCACAAAGAACAAATGAAATAGGACTATTAAAATTAGCTTGAAAATTTTAGGTATTTTTCTCTGAGCCTTTACAAAAACCTGGTCAAGAGTTATTACAGCTGCTTGAATTACTTATAATACTTTACCTGCAATTTTTCTGTAGCATTTATTAACAGATTGTTTGTTAGGTATTTATGTATTAGTTTTTTCTCTCCCACTGTTTTTTAAGATCTTTTAGGCAGGGCTTGTGTCTGAGTGCTCTTTTTTGTCCTTCATTGCATCTTTAATTGTTGATGTTCAATAGATTGTTGTTAAATAAAGCAACCTGTTCAGTTTAATGGGAGTAAAATTCAAGAGACATGCATTTGTATGTAGAGTACATTGAGCTGAATTCTTTCAGTAGGTAAGACAATCTGATAAGGAGATATGTAATTCAGAAATCAATGTTAAAATTTCTTGGTCACTAAATAATATTTATCGCAAAAGCACAGGGAGGTTAAAGGATGCATATATCTGTTAAATGATACAAAGTAAGCTGAGAGAAAAGGTATTTATTTATCTTTGTTGGTTCATTCATGCATTTAATGGAAATTTGTGATGCATCTACTATGTGCAAGTGCTCTGATCAGTACCAGGATCAGCGCGTTGAATAACACATGGTCAGTGGTCTTGTACAGGGGAGCATGGGAGTCAGATTTATACCTAACACACAAAGTTAAAAAACAAGCAATTCCATCTAGGTGTTTGCATACCTTATTATAAAAATAAATTTAAACATTTTAAACAGACTCCTGAATGGATTAACTAACTTTTGCCCATTGTTAGTCTTTATGCTGATAAAACATTTATAGACAAAAATGCCTCGCTGAGGCTGAGACTAACCAAATTGGAATGAAGATGATATTGGGCCACTTGACTCCTTGTAGTTCCCAGAAATAATCATGAAAAATAGAAGGGCACTTAGAATGCCACAGCAATACTTTTAATACAATCACGCTTGGTCTTACAGGCACAGCCAATCAAAACAATCAATTAATATAACCTAAGATGGGTTTAAAAAAACTCGATTGAGCTAATTTCATGGTTCTATTTACTTCTATCATAAACATCTCTTCTTACTACAGAATAGTTTGTATATTGAGAATTTCATTTTATTCTGTCAACTTTTGACATTTTGAAAGAAGAAATAAAAACGAAATCAGGTTGTATAGATTTCAGGTTTTCTTTTAATTTACCAATAGATTTCATATTAAAATCCCAGTCTTAGAGTTTAAGCAAGTTGGAATTTAAGGATCTACAAAAGGAATCTTGAAGAACATCTAGTCTGTGATTTCCACACTGTGGGCTGTGGTTCTCTGGGAGAATCTCAGGATTGTGCTATGGAGACTGTAATTCCATATGGACATTGATCATTTCTCTGGCTGAAGTAAAAAAAATTCATACTTTTATGCACTATTTTTCACTAGACTTTAAACAAATTTATATGCTATTTTGAACAGTATCAATTGGAGTTATTTTAAAATGTTCCTGAGGTCATAATAGTGTTTTGACAATACTTTCCTAATCAGTGGAATCTAAAATCTATTGGCAATCATGTGGAAAAGATGGTCTATAGAAGTTTTAAAATTTAAAATGTGCACATTCAAAAACATAGTTAGAAATTAGAAATTTTAGTGCCCAGCACATAATAGACAATAAACATGCATTGAATGATGGAGTAAATAATTTTACTATAGATCTAGCCAAATCTCTTCACTTTAGGTCATGGGGAAAGGGTATGTTAGATCCTATATAGAAGGACCTGTATTATTCTATGTCTGTCTCATATAAATGTAATAGAGTTATATTCTGAAAGGATCATTATGCTTTGTTGGGCTTGTTGAAACTACAAGAATATGCTGAGACTTTGGGATAATGTTTGGCTTTTCATGGTGTTCTTTTCCAGAGACAATAATCAGAAAATATCTGCAAAAGTCATAACAAAGTCTCTAGTATAGAGTTTGCAATGTGTGGTCCAAAGAACTTGCATTAAAATCTCTTGGGGTATCTATTAAAATACAAATTACTGAGTACCAGCCTGGTCCTATGGAATCAAAGTTTTTGGAAGTAGGTATCTGTAGATTCTCATTTTCACTCATCTTTCTAGTGATTCTTGTGGGCACTGAAGTTTGAGGACCTCTGTGCTGATAGGTGGGGGAGAGGAATTAAACTCACTCCTTCAGCTTAGACTTTAAGGCATCCTATGCTTATTCCTTCTTGATGATTTATAAAAGATGGAGTCTTTCTCTATCTTCACTACTTTATTGGTAAGAGAGGGATTTAGACAAGATCCCCCTTTTCTTGAAGTCATACAAGGACACACATGGCCTGAAAACATAAAGAGTAAGCTATGCTTTGCAAGTCAGGCTATCTAAAGTCAACACTCTTCACATTGACTTTCCTTTTGTTATTCCCCCACCTTCCATATGTCTTATTTAAATGTTACAGACTGCCTCAGAAGTAAGCAAGAGGAGCAAGGTGCATAGCACTGTTAAGAAAAAGTATTACCCTTCCTTCAGGGTGCCCCCCTGCCATACTGCAGGGAAAATTAGTGAGGCCCCAAGGGAAAATGGAATCTTGAGGACAGAGCAGAACCATGTAGTCCAGGTGCCTCCTCTAACAATTTTTCTTCCCTGCACTGACTGTGAAGAATCTGTATTTATTAATTTTCTTTTATAAGGAGAATAGAATTTCTTTTACGAGGCAAGCCTAGAACAAAATATCCCCAGTGTTCAGTCCATGTACTTGCTCAGCTGTCCCTGGGAATCCATTCTCTTTGCTATACGATGTTAGAGAAGTTGCTTTCATTGTGTTCATACATGTAAACATCTTAAGTTGCTACGCTATCACAAGAAATGGGAGGTAGTTTCTTTCTGAGTTATTACTAATGTTTATTTCTCAGGGATCAATGAGAAATCTAGTTCACATGGAATTTAACAGGAAGCAATAGTCTTGAAATGGAACCAAATACACCATAGTGTATTTGCATTAAATTGACTGAAATTGCTATTATAGAAACAAGTCCTAATTGCCTTTCTTTATCAAATTACTCATTTTTATAAACTAGAGCTTTTAGACAGTGAATTAATGAGATCCAAATCAATCTAACTGGGAGCATAGGAAGCAATTAAAGTTGAGTATGGAAAGGATGCAAGGAAATTACTGATAGTGTAAAAGTTTTCTCTGACTTAAGGAGAAATGCTTTTAAATAATGGTAAGGCCTCCCAAGATAATAATCACTGTCTTGTACAAATATAGCTGCTATGAAATTAACTTTCTAACCATTTAGATCAATCATTGTCCTTTTATTCACACCCTCAAAGCATGGGTCTGACAAAACACCAGGAATAAATTATATTCTTTTCTTTTATTAACATTCACATGGTATAAACTAAGATTATGACCTGCCAAAAAAATTTAGTGGATACAATATTATCCTTGAACCACTTGCTGTTTTTATTTTATTTAGTCAGTAAAGACGAGAGTGTGAGCAATTATCAACAATGAGCTCAGGTTTCACATGGCTCAGATGAGTCCAGCATAACATAAATGAAGGCATGCAATTTCTCATTCCTTTAAAGTTCTTTCTACATTAACTCTTTTGCCTAATCATAAACCATAAACATGCTTTAAAACTTATCTCAAATGTACCTTCTTACTCAATCATTTTTCTATTCTTTTAATCATGTTATATCTGTTTCCTATATATATTTTATACTTTTATATACCTGTCTTATTATACTTATTGGAGTTAATATAATATTATATGCATTTGTATGCATATCTTATCCTCAATTATTCTCTAGGTGTCTTATAGTGAATGCCATGCTCTACCCACCCTCCCTATCCCACGTGCAACTTAGCGCATACTGCTAAATAAATTGTGAATAAATAAGGACATTGAGAATGAATCCAGCTTGAGTTTCAATTTGCTTACAATTTTGTGTCCCAAGTGGGATTAAGACATGTTCAGTTATCTGGTGGGACAGACTTGCCAGGGGGCAATTTATGTAAAGATCAAGGATCTCTTGGAAGAGACCTAATCGTAAGGGAAAAAATCATCTGGCAAGACAAGCTTACAAAGAGGAAGGCCTTAGTGATTAGAAAAGTGAGCTGATTGTGAAGAGAGCAATGGATTCAACACTATCCCAGCACCACCTCTCACTAGACTCAAGTGGGAGTCATCACGCTTGAATAAACATGAAAGGGCTTTTTCTTGTAAACTCTTCAAGCACTGGGGCATCAGCATTACCTCCCAAGATACCCTGTAAAGTGTTGGTGATCAGAGTGGGGAGAGGCATTGTTCTGCAACACGGCATAATAGAGGAGAGCTATGCAAAGTATGATCTGTGGACAGTGCAAGTCCACAAATGGATCCATGATGTGATAAGGAGCATGAGTCAGAGCATGAGTCAACCATGTCAATGAGCACACTGTTTAGTTTAGCTGACTTTTTTTTTTTAAGACAGCAAGACATTCTTGATGAAGAAGTAAGAGTTCATTTACATTTTGGCAGGGTCTCCTTACTCTTGCTAATGAAGAGTTTGTGGACTGGCTATTATGAGAAATGCTGCAATAGAGAACCATGCTGCTTTGATATCTCCTGGGTCCCAGAGCACTACTTTTGGTGGCAGAAGATACTAGGGAGCTGTACTAAAGAGGGAATTTACATTGGAGAGATGAGCATGGTAGTTCTATAGGGAGAACTTTGATACCAGGTGGAGCAACAGAGGAATCAAATTTGGACTGGCTTGTATTTGTAAAATATATCCTAGGGATTCTCTAATATATTTGAGGAGTAATTCATAGCAATATAATGTTATATATGAAGAGATAGAAGCAAGAATCAATGGAATGTGTGTTAGCACTTTGGCTTCTTATAATATAGGTGACAGAGCTCCTAACACTGACCTCTTCTCCAAATTTGGGCACCTCATTTTATCCTTGCCTCAGAGCACCAAGAGATACCCAGAGGATGTATTTGGAGGAAATTTTTTTTTGAATAGGGTGAGGACAGAAAATATGGGTGAATATAGGAAGAGTACATAAGGGTAGCTAATAGAGCAAATGAATAAAAGAGAAGAAAACTGAGAAAGAAAAATGTTAAAAGAATTAGCAAACAATGAGATGAATATTATATACAGTAAGTCCTCAATGTCATTGATAGGTTCTGCAACTCTAAGTGAAATGATGTATAACAAAACCAGTTTTATCATAGGCTAATTGATATAAGCAAGAATATAATTCTTATAGCCTTATATTTCATCAACCTTATAACAAAATAACATTGAACAAAACTATTCAAGGACCTGCTATATGTATATGTGTATATACTGAAATATATAGAGAGATCTTTTTGAAGTCTATATTTCTTTTGAACAAGGGAAGTTCACATTTTCTATATATTATATGTTTGCTATTTTCATGTGTATGTGTAGAGGAAGAAAACTTTTTTCCTCTTTTCTTCTAGAGTCTTTGCTTGTTCTAACAATTAAATCGACATAAGGAGCATTAACCAGAGAAAAATGAATTTAACTTTGTAATATAGAAGCACATAGAAATGTGAGACTCAAAGAAGTGACCATAGCAGGCAGCATTATATATTTTAGACAAATAAATAAAAAAATTGGGAAGAATTGACAAGACAATGAAGTTTAAGCTTGGGGTAATAAATTAGTGAAGAAGTAAGTTTTGTTTATACAGGCTTCCTGACTCAAAATTCTCTCTCTGGTGATAAGGATGTACAGGGAGGGTATAGGGAGGGTCAGAGTGTCCTTGCACTAGCTGTTAAATAACTTTAATTTGAAATAATCGATATGCCAAAGTGGTATATTTTGGGGTGGCATATTTAATCCTTCTCACATACAGTCATTTAAAAATCAGCCTCAAAGTTTCTTGACAATTAATAACCTTTTTTTATCAATGTTATGAATAAAAGAATATTTTTATAAACTTATACAGTGCATCAAAATCAATCGGCATTACTGGAAAATTTCTTTTGAAATTGACAATGTAAGAATAGTGTGTGCATGCACACATCTCCTGTCTCTAGGTTCAGGACAACTTTCAAAGAATAAATGAGTTCCTCAGATCTCCAACTGTGCCCAATGGCACGCATAGTTACGTGCCAAGAAGACAGGAAAATTCTTAGAAAGAAATTTTCTTCTATCATTAACAAAAGACATTCATAAAGTGACTATAAAGACATTTGCTTATATGCATTGTCTGTCCATTAGAAGTGCCTACAATCAAGCATGAAAGTAGAAATGTGAGTAAAATCTTATTCATTTACATGAAAAGGTAAAAGTGCTTAAACCTATAACTACCAGCCATTAGGTTTTTTGTGTACCTTTGCATCAACAGTGTCTAGCACATAGTAAGTACTTAAAAATAAATTTCCTTAAATGAAAAAATAAATTTGGATAGTTCAGCTGTATGGACAAAAAGTATTAGGGTTTCTGAGGCATGTGAACCCAGAAAGTTCACTTTCCTCCTGAATCACCCAGTTTGCCCCTAATTGTACCTCTGTTTGCTGAGACCTGGTATCTTTGCAGATGGTTATGGTTGTTCCCTCAGGCTGGTTAGTTAGAGCTTAGCATTTATGTTGTATCTGATTAAGAGGATTTGATTCCTGCATTTTTAATGACTCTAGAGATAGTCAAATACTGAAAACCCAAAAGTTGAACCATGTTGGGATCGAAAAGACCCATTGAGTTTATCTTCTTTTACAGAGGAAGAAACTGAAGTTCAGAGTGGCAAACTGACTTCTTCCAAATCATGCTATTGATATTTTTTCCTTTAGGCTACTCATTTGTTCCAAACAGTTGCTAATAAAAGATAATCCAGTGTCCTTCCTAGGCACTTCGTTAAAAAATCATGTACAAAGTGATTATCTCTGCCACATTCAAAACTGCTGGCTCCAATAAAATCACCCGTTCATTAATTTAGTTCCAAATCTAGTCTTAATTTACTTAGTGTATTCCAAAACAACTGACAACAGGCTACCTTTGTCCTGGCTCAGCAGTTTTATAGTTTGATAATTTGCCAACTGACTCTTTCTAGCCTCTTGTTACAACCTGAATTTGTGAATGTTTTATGGCTGATTTACTTTTAGGCCCTAGGAGTCTTTCTGCAAACTCCTACCATCTCGAAAAATAACTACTGCCCCTCAAACATCCACCACTATTTGATTTCCACGCTGCTATCAGTTCCAAGGGCCTAGGCATACTGTCAGGGTGCCTGTAACTCATCTTACTTTTATATCTCCCTGCAACACAGCTTAAAGTACCTGACTGCAGAGTGAGTTTATGAGCAAAGCACTGAGAGCAATTAACATTTGAGTAAAAGCTACCTGTGATTCTCCTATTTAACAGCTGTTAAGTAGAATTACTTGTCTGCTTCAAATTTCAGGCTGGTGGGTGTGTGTATCAGACAGGAATTACAATGTAGACCTATACAAGTGGGGATTAAATGGGTTGGATAGCATAAATCAAATTGCAATTTTGAAATCCAGGCAGTAATCCCAGTAGCCTCTGAGGAATGGTCCATATATAATATATAAGGAATATTCCAGGATATTTCAATATTTAATTCTCCCAGCTCCACTTGCCAAGTCAATAGTTTACTGAGAGCTTCTGGATAATCTAAACCCAAAATAACAGAAACCGCAATAATATCTTTCCTTGTGAGCTAATATTTTTTCCTACATTTCAAATGTGCTTTTCAATTAAATACTCTTTCAGATGGGTCACCCAATATTGATGATTTTGGCCAAACCAGAGATTTTGCCAGACACACAAGATTTTGTCCTTCGGTGTTATTCTTTATGGATCTTATGGGAAACAGACCATTACATTGGGTTATAAATGGCCAGAGTGAAGAATGGATTAACACATTAGAGAAACTATGCTGACTGAACCAAAAAAAAAAAAAAGATTTGGCAATTACTCATTGAATGTAAGCAATTTGGAAACTAAGATACTTATACCTCAAAATGAAAATTTTTACTTATAAAATCCTGTCTATATTAATCCAAATTATACAGGTTTTGTCAAAACATACATTTGACCAGTGATATTATATATGGGTCACTTTGGAATTTAGATTATCTGGAGACAGTGATGCTCAAATAAGTAAAATATTAAAACTAAAATATTTAGAATCATATTTGGGCCCTGCACTAATAAGTGCTTCGACATATTCTATCTAACTCTTGCAACAATCCAGAATGCTGCTATTCATGAACACCTGTTGACTTGTAGAGGTTGAAGCACAGAGATGGTATATAACATGTGCAAGGTCACAGAGGTAGTAGGTTGGTAGAGCCAGGATTTATATAGGTGGTCTGATTCTCCAGTCTTAATTCTCAACTTCTCTACCCTGTATTGCAGTTCTATTTCATCTCTGGATTTTTTTTTCCTGGTTGACAAACATTTGTGATACTAACTGCAAAAGAAATGTAAATGTGCACACACACACACACACACACACACACACACACACATACACACGTATTTCAATAATGGCTGAGTGGTTACATTCTATGACTTCATGTCAGTGGCCTATTGTAATAATGTTAAGAGTTGGGAAAAACCTGTCTTCATTCGATCCCTCTCTTGTCCCACTGGGCTCTCCTTGCTCCTTTTGTATTTGTTCTGCCTTGGCTTACATCTTTGCTGTTCCTTTTAATTATTGTTTGGGCTATGGAAGTTATTATTTTCAAGACTTCAAAACTGAGAACTAATACCCTTTGGGAGAAAATCTTTCTCTTTTCTTGTTTTGCATAAAATTATCAAACAGAACATCTACCCCCATCTGCACCACTCATATGTAAATGGCACAAGTTCTATTTAGCAAGATGTACATTATGCCAATCATCTGATATTATATGTGCCATTAATATTTTTATTTACTTTTTTGTTTTAGAGTTTTTTTTTTAAATCAAGTAGCTATTCATCATTATCTGAGCATTGAAAAATACTAATATAATTTTATTACAGTTACCAATGTATAAATTATAGATGAAAGAAATGTTTTTTAATATTTTTGTCTTGTTCTGGCATGAAAAATCCATAAACAAAGCGTAAGTAGCAAATTCTTTTATTTAATTAAAGTTACAATTTTATACACAAAAACAACCCATTGTATAGCCACATAACTAGATTGTAACAAACATCCAATTGTAGAATTTCTAGAAGGTTTAATACAGTAATATTAATGGAATGTTTTACCCACACTGTTATTATTTAGAAAAATTTGATTTCTGTCACATCTCACCTTCAGTTCAACTAACACTAAATGTACAGTAAACAATGGAAATGAAAGACATTTCTTTATTTAAAATGCAAAATATCTATTAATAAATAAAAACATAAGTTTAGGTGTGAAGCAATAAAACATTAAATTGTTATTAGCAATATGCTGCTGTATATTAATTTCCATAGCAACTAACCAGAAGCTGAATCATTTATTCCAAGAATAACATCACAGACTTCCTTTAGGCAAAGACTGAAAATTTGTTCTTACTGATGTCTGCCAATAGCATTAGCTGTCAGAAAAAGTCAAAGGAAATTGATGAGACCAAATTCTGCAGTTCAATATGTTTGACAAAAAACTACTTCCCTATGGCCCTTTGGTCAAGTTTTAGTAATAATTCTCTGAATGTAGAGACTGACTTGAATTCATTTTTAATTAAATAAGAACGTATTTGGTAGCAAATGACTTTGTTCTCTTCTCAGTAAATTATAGTTCTAAGGTAGATTGAACCATTGCACTTCATTTTCCATGGCCATTCTATATTTGTGCATCTATGTCTTTTGCCTTATGACTTTACAGTACTATCCACTGGAGAAGGTAGAATATATTTCCCTGCCTGAACAATGTTGACTTTGGCCATGTAACTTTTGCCAAAGCCAATGGTATGTTGGTAAAGTGAAAATGGCCAGTTTGGGGGCTAGGCCATAAGAGGCATTGTGTATTTCTTTTCAGCCTCTTGTGGTCTTACCAGTTGCCATGAGAAAAACTAATAAGTAGATACTGGTCCAAAGAGAATGAGAAACACATGGAGCTCACTTGAACCTAACCTACTGCCTAGAGTTCAGTCCACCCAATCAGAGCCAAATCCATAAGATCCAAGTCTTAAAACCACAGAAAAACAAATTGTCAATGTAGGCCATTGAGTTTGGGGTGGTTTGTTTTGTAGTATTATTGCAGTAATAGCTAGTTAATGTAGCCACCATCCATCTAGTATTCTAAGCCAGAAGATTTGGCATCATAATTGTTGAGTTTTGGTTTGTTTTTAAAGAAAACTAGGTTGTAGTTTTATAAAGAATTTATGCAATAAAGAGTAGAACATAGACGAAAGATTAAGAAATAAAAGAAAAGAAAGGTGTAAGATGCCAACTTTCTACCCCTCAAGAAAACCATTTTCAACATTAAGTGAACTTCACTGCAGACATTATTATTATGTTTTTTTACATAAACTTTTAATTTTAGAATAGTTTTATATTTACAGAAAAAAATGCAAAGATAGTACAGAGAGTTCTACATACCCCTCACCTAGTTTCCTCTATTATTAATATATACATTACCATGACACATTTGTCGAAACTAAGAAAACAACATTGGTATATTACTAATAACTACACTGTACAATTTATTCAGCATTCATTATCTTTCCTCTATTATTCATTTTCTGTTGAAGGGTCCTATCCTGGATACCACACTTCATTTAGTCATCACATGTTCTTAGCTTCCTGTGGTCTGTGATATTTTCTCAGACTTTCCTTTTTTTTTTTTTTTTAATCTTAACAGTTTTGAAGATTATTGGTCAGATATTTTGTAGAATATTCTTCACTTGGGATTGCCTGATCTTTTTCTCAAGGTTAGACTGGAGTAATGGGTTTTGTCTATCTCATGCCAATACTACACTATGTTGATTTCTATTTCTCAATAGTAATTTTGAAATTGGGAAGCTCTTGTTTTATGAATCACATTTCTCTTACAATATTAACAGGAGATTTTGAACATTTTCTTCTTTGGATGATTTCACTCCTCTAAGTTTTGTTTGTTTGTTTACCTGCTATTTTCCTTTCATGAAAGCATCTTTCTTCAGTTCCATGTTAATCCTTGGTTGTCTGCTCATGTTTAAAGGTGAAGATTAAAAATCTGCTTAGAAGCTCAAAACATGTAGCTGAGATTTGAGAACTCTGAATTGTATTGTAGGATAATGTTTCATTTATAAAACATAAATAGTCATTATTTGTGGGTAGGTTATGGAATAATTTATAAGATTAGGAGCATATAAAGAAATCTGACTCTGACCTAGATGAAGAAGCAGAGAAAGCATGGGGAACATGATGTCATGCTGTCTTCACAAGTTTGAAATCACAGATTATAAAAAAATAGATATACTCTTATTTGAAGAATCAGTGGAATAATTCAGACAATAGGGATAATTGAAAATTTTCTCTATTTACCTCAAGTATTCAAATACTGATTCACTTATTATTGTTTCCAATCTTCCGGTAACGTGTGTTCTTTTACTCTCTAATGTCAGAAAACCTAGGTTTAACTCCTGACGCTTGACACTTCTTTTGTGTCCAGAGGCAAATGACTTACCCTTCTATGCTTCAGTTTTGGTATCAGAAACAGGGATAATAATAATATTTATTTCATACAGAGTTTGCATTATTTCAAGTACCTAGAACAATGCCTGAGAGAGCAATTTCTGTAAAAAAAAATTTTTTTTTTTTGGTCTTCTCTTTTCTTCTTCCTCCTCCTTTCTTACTTTCTGGAAAACTTTCTTATATTACATTCTAAAATGTCTTTTCTGTACCATTTATGGAGTTTTCTATTTAGAGCTTCCAAGAGCACCCGTGTTGGATAATATTTGTCCTTCAGGTTTACTAGTTTAGCCTTGACTGCTCTAAATGCTCTTTCATATCTGCATTTGCAGTGTTTACACCAAGCCTTTTCTCTAAGTCAGTTAATTGACCTCCATTCTTTATTGTTTCTATGCATTTTTTTTCTGTAAACAAGTACTTTTATATCCTAAGTACTACAGTCTCCCTATGCATATCATTCTGTCCTTTAAACATCTTTACACTGAGTGTAGCTCTTATATAAATGTTCTTATTAAATTGTTTTATAGTTCTAAGTTCTTTCAGGGAATCTCTTTTGTTTTGAGGGTTGTTTTCTAGTCTTAAAAAAGAAATCTTTTGAATGATATATTTTTGCTTTTTTATTTACTGCAGTTCATCTGCAAGTGTGCTGTGCTATTTTTTGCATACTGTGGCAGAACTTTTCAGTTCTTTCTTTTGCTGTGTTCCAGTGTACAGAACTTGAGTAGCTATCTCGCTATATATAATAAATGTGCCCATCACATTTGTGAGTTTGTTTCTGTTTTGTTCATTTAATTTGTTTAAAAACAGTCACAGGGATATAAAGGACAGCATAGGGAATATAGTCAATAATATTGCAATAACTATGTATAGGGCCAGGTGAATACTAGACTAGTCAAGGGGATCACTTTATAAATTACATAAATGTCTAACCACTATGCCATATACCTAAAACTAATATAATATATATTATGTGTACTATAATTGAAAGAATTTAAAAATAACGACAACAACAAAACATGTGACCATCACCATCTACTCAAAAGCCATAGTTTGACTGCTAGGCATTTTGTATTCTATCCATACCTGAGGGCATGACAATGGGCATTGGGTCTTTGGGATGCTTCAGAGCTGATCAATGATTATACCTGAGGTTTTGTTAAATGTAACTTTTAGAGCTCTGTGGTATTTTGTCGAGGGGTATGTCCCATGGAGGTACATTTGCATTCCTATCCTTCTTTCATTTAGGAAACTTCGCTTCTGTGGAACAGTCAGGAGTTGTATCTTTTAAGCTTCAAAATACCCAACTGGTTTGCCTCCCTCCAGATTGGAAAATAATAGTGAGACTCATTATTTATTATTTCTTACTGATTGATAAGTATCAGTGGTTGGGGACAGGATAGGAGCCTTTCTGTATTTGCCTCTTTGTCCTACCACAGGAATTTTGGGTTCTTTCTTTGGCTGCCACTTTTGAATTTAATGGCATTGGGCTGTGACCCTTTTCTTATTTGTTTGATATTTATTTTATGTATAGGTATTATCTATTTTCATATACACACACAGTATATATAATAATACTATATATACATATAATGAGAAAGAGAGAGAATGAGAGAGAATATGAGTTTTTGCTGACTTGGTTCAACTTGTTAGATATTTGGAAATGGAGATTCTGCGAGGTAACTTTATTCAACCATTTAAATCAGAAGTCTTTATGACTATTATTTTTGACTCACCTCTTTTTCTCACCTTTCATATTAAATCAATTACCAATGTTTTAAAAGCTCAATTTTACCTCTTAAATAACTCTTGAACTCATCTACATTTTTTCCAACTTTATTACCTTAGTTTAGCTCTCAAAATCTCTCTCCCAAATTACCAAAGCAGCCTTTGAACACTGCTCACTTCAGTACGGCTCCTTTCCAACCTGTCCCTCACAAATACTTCTCTCTTATCCATTCCCCATAATAAATGATTTTTAGAGAACAAAAATCTGCATATGCCCTTTTGTTGTTTAAAGTTCTCAGTGGCTCTTGTTGCTCTCAGGAGAAACACCAAATTATTCAACATAGTTTATAATGTCTTGTATATTCTTTCTCCTGTTCATGTCACCAGCTTTATCACTTAAAAATTCCCTGCACCACAAGCATCCCAACTACACACTTCTGTGCACTGAACTTTTTGAGACCTCTCATACTCTTTCCATGGTAGGCTTTTGTTCATGCCATTACCTTCCTTTATCATTATTGCCATTACCTGCCTGGACTCTTCATTCCAATATTCTTGTTCCTCTTGATTAGACAATTGCTTCTTATTCTTCTGGATTCTCTTCTTCCAGGAAACCGTCATGATCAACCAAATGCGGATAAGAAATCTCCCATGTGCTCCCACAGCATTCTGTATATACCTATAAAAACAGAAATTATATTACATGTGTCTCATAATTCTGTCAGATTTGTCAATATGAATGCATATGGGTGTACGTATGTGTGTATTAGTGGTAAAACACCACAAGGAAGAATTATTAAAGCTTTAATTTTATTCTTTTTGTTGATTTGCATTTTTAAAATCAGATCTCTTATTCGTCTAAAGATGCCAGGCCACAATGATGATGAGAGGAACTTGCTCTCAAGACAAGGTAGCAACAAGTAGTTTCTATCAAAAGATGGCTAAATAAAATTATAGATGGGTTGTATTGAAGTGAGAAACTGAGTAATTAGAAGGAGATATAGGGACATGTCTATATTAATAGATAGCAATGCAAACATTGAAAGCAGTACAGTGAATAATAGGGTCCCCAAATCAATTCCTTCATGTTTAGATGAACTCTAAAATCTTAATTTTTAAGGAATTTAATGACCTCATTTATGTAACTTAATTAAATAAATTGTATATCATTATAAATATTTGCCATCGGTCTATATTGGTTTGAACTCAGGATTCAAAGCAATATAACAGATCCTCTGCTCCCAATTCAAACTGTAATGGTTGTAGAGAGAGAGAGAGAGAGAAAGAAATAATAATAGAAATGATTAATGGTAGATAAATGATTAGTGGAAAGTAATGGTAATGCCTTCCATATACAAGGTATGTATGTGTACATACATTATCTTTAATCCTCAAAACACTATGTAATAATTTTTTCATTAATTTTTTTCATTAATTTTTCAGTAATTTCAAAATAGAGAAAATTGAGGCTTGAAAAGTCAAATGACTCCCCCAAGATCACAACTGATAACATAGTTGTGATAACACATTTAGTATTTGATCTGTTTTTCTCAGGATCTTTCTGCTCCAGCAAACTGGAAAGTTTAATAATCTGTCAGACCCATGTTTTCTTTCAGGTATGTCTTTTCAGGGGTGTGTGTTCATGCATTATGTCATGAGAAAGCCTGATGTTCTTCCTGAAGTCGATTAATGTCAAAGAGAGCAAGCAGAAGCCAGTGCCTGACCCACAGTATGCAGTTAATTAATGCTTTAAAAAATTAATAAAAGAATGGACCAGCTTTTCTAATAAACACCATTGTCTCTATCACTCAAAATTTTATTTCTAAAATTTTGAATCCATGTTTGTTTTTGATCTTTATTCTTACTCTTTAGCCAGTGAGTCTTAACAGGGGGATGTTTTGTCCCCGATACTTGTCAATACCTGGAGGTATTTTTAGTTTTCATAAGTGTAGAAGTAGGAGTGGTGAGGGATACAATCACATCTAGCAGATGGAGACCAAGGTTGCTGTTAAACAACTGACAATACACATGACAACACCCACAACAAAGAGTTATCCATCTTAAAACGTCGATAATGATGAATTTTGAGAGATTCTGCTCTTAAACTAAGGCATTAAGATTTTTGAAAGATAGAAAAATACTTCTTAGTGGTTCAATGAAGATTTTCCAAAAGTTATTTGTGTTTTCTATTTCTTTATTATTATTTTACATTCTTTCCTGCTTTGGTTAAGCTAAAATGAGCTTCTGAAATTTAAAATAACCCGAGGCTTTATGTTTTCATATTGCTACTTTCGGATCACCATGGTTTCCTTTGATTTTTTGCCAGCCCTATAACTCTTATCAAAATGTTGTTCCATATTTCAATATAGAATCACTAAATTTGGCTGCAATGATTATAGTTTGAGAATGGGCTTTGAAACAAGGGGTAAGCTGATGTAACCATTAAAGATATGTTAGTTCCAGATACGTACCATAAATTGGAGTCTTCTTTCATGAACAATAACAACTGCTCTTTAGATTATTATATCCATCCCATTTTTCATTATCTTTGGCAACAAAATATGTATAAAAGAAATTAGAGAATATGTTTTGGAGGCAGTCTTGATGGCAAGAAGCCCAGAATTTGAGGTGGTTAACTTGTGATAGCAGAGGTTACCAAAAGCTGGCAATCATGCATGATGACTACTTTGGCTAGCTGTCACTCTTTCACTGCTGTCACTGTCTGGGACTGGGATGGGGAATGCCTCATAAAATCATACAACTCATTTAAAATTTGTTTCTCCTTTTCATATGTAAAAATCTTAGCATTTGCCGCATTTGGGGCCAACACATGCATTCTTACATTTTCTTGATCAAGTGTTCTTGGCCCAAGAAACACTTCTTTTAAAGATTTTAGTTAAACTCATATTTTAATTTCAAATGAGAAATATATAAAAGCTCCTGAATAATATGTAGTTTCTTAACTGATTAGGAATTTTAAGTATATCAAAAATATTGCACTAATAAGCTTCTACTGAATGTTTGTGCCCCCTATCCCAAACCTCATATGTTGAAATCCTAACCTCCAGTGTGAAAGTTTTAGGAGACAGGACCTTTTGGAGATGATTAGGTTATGAAAGTGGAGACATGAGAGAGCTTGCTCCTCTTTCTCTGCTCTATACTCAGTGAGAAGGTAGCTGTCTGCAAATTAGGGAATAGGCCTTCACTGGACACCACATCTGCTGGCCCCTTGATCTTCGACTTCCCAGTCTCCAGAATTGTGAGAAATAAATTTCTGTTCTTTAAGCCACCTATTCTACGGTATTCTGTTACAGCAGCCTGAATGGACAAAGATAAGACTAGAGGAAATAAACAACAAAACAAATTTAAAACTTCTATTAAAATCTAGGGAATAAGCTATCCCATTCTGACTGAAGGCAGAAGGTTAAATACCTGCTAGGAACCCCAGCTTTCATGCATGGGACAAAATAGTCAAAAGACAGTCCAAGCTCACTTTTGGAAAATCTAACTCTGAGAGGTACATAAAAAAAAAAATTTAAAAAAGCTGGGTAATTCTTTGATTTACCTATTAAGGGGATTTAACATAGAAAAAGAAACATTTTCTCACTGAGAAATAGTGATGAATGAGTATAATATATACATATATATTAATTATTAAGTAATTATTAAATAACTATACGAATATCTGTTAAAAGTACAGTTCAACTTGTCAAGATAGGTTACTGTATGCAAGTTACCAGGCTGAGCAGCATAGAATATACATATAAAATAAGACATATTTCCTGCCCAGTTAGAATTTTGGATCAAATAAAGGAAATATTTACACATGAAAGTACATTAACAATCAAGGTAAGTAACAATAACTGGAATAAGATGAGCTGTTTTGACTTGAATTGCTTGCAGAAGCAATAAGCTTCAGTTGCAAATTAAGAATCACTTTGTCAATGAACTTTTCTTCCTGAGGGCACAGAACCTCTCTGGTCTTAGTTCTTCCGATTTTAAAATTAAAATGCCGTCTGCAAATAACTTACAGGGTATTTGAAAGGATGAAAGAAAGCAATATAGGTAAACCACTTTATAAACTTCTGAGGTTCATAGATGTAAGTGATTTTCGTAGTTTGAAGAACTAAACATCTAACCAAAGGAAACTTAGGGCCCATTCTGTGTATCTTTAAATCAATAAGCCTCTTCTTGGTAAAATAAAAATGTTATATCTTCCCAAGTCCCTAAATTCTAATTTACATATTGCATTTTTTAATGTATTCCTTCATGATATAAAAGATGTCATTGAGTAAAATAGGGTCCAGTTTGTCTAGGTTCAGTTCATCAAAGTTCAGAATTTTCCTGCTGAATAATCTACTTCAATCAGTTTACTAAAGGTCCAAACACAAGAATAAGTTCTGGTTCAAGATACCCATATACTATGTCAGACCTAGCTTTGTCTTAAGTCAGGCAAGATAGTTGAATTATTGATTTGCATATTTATTAACTCAATCCTGCCAAGCTAAATCCTCAAGTTAAATGAACTAACCCATGTATAAACACAGTAATCTATAAAAAGACATCGCAATTTTCTCTTCTGAATGATGGAGTGAGATTAGACCATGATTGTCCTGACTTCAGTTCCTGAGGGCAAAATTCATGACAATGAATACCAGGAAGCTCCTATGCCTTGGAAGAGTGGACATCGTTTGACCTTTTAAACCCTCTTGAAACTGGGACACACTCTTGCCAAGCAAACATTCCGAAGACCAAGATAGTCCCATTCTCACTTAAGTGAGTGTGTGGGCATTGGATCTACACAGATAACATGCTTTGGATTGTTGCTGCAAAACCCTTCCTTTTAAGCAGCTTAGCTTTCTTCCATATGCAATCTGGTGCTTAACATGTCATTTCCTTGGTTAGTCAAACAAGACAAGAATTATTTGTCATAAAAGACAATGATCATGTTTTATTTTTAGTCTCAAGAAAACCTGCCAAGACTGAAAGCTTGTGCATTATATGAAGAAAAAACTTAACCCAAGAGGAAAGCTATTCTTAGTTTTCAATGTTTTATTCTCTCTGCTCATGGAGGAACAACTGTGCCATTGTGTTTTATACCACACTACTGAACTATTAGAACTTTTGCTGCCTTTTCTTATTGTTTCTTCATACACACATGTACACACACATATACACACATATTTTAAGTTGAAATAGGATATATCACATATATATACGTACATATATATATTTTATTGGATACATCTTTGAAGTATGATGTTTCAAAGATTAGCATATGCATAAAGCTCATTAAGCTGAATAAATGTGGATTCAGACAAAGAATCATTTGTGTTCCTGGAAGCTTATCCCTTAGAAGCAGGTGCACAGCACACAATTAAGAGAAAATGAAATTGTGAGGAGCAGGATTGTAGTGGCACACTTTTTGACTCATCTGAGGTTGTATCTATATATTTATAACCTTTATTTTTAACTAAGAACTATTTCTTCTCATAGGAACCAGATGAGTTTTTAGAAGGGATTGGTTACAAAGGAAAAAAGTTACTGTGTGGCTGTAATAATAATATAATTGAAATAAAATTCCCTTGAAGAATTCTTTTAGGATGTACCCCACATGAAGTTTTCAACAATAAGAATATAGCAAATGACATAACAGTAATAAAAAGCATTGGCTTGAGTGTTGGAAGACGTTCATCATTTGTATTGCTTTGCAAATTGTCTAATTCCTCAGGACCTCAATTTTCTTTTCTTTCTTTTTTTTTTTTTTTAAGTGAGGCAACCTTTGGTTGACCTCACAGATTGCAAGGACCTTGTCAGTTTACAATCCCTTATTTTTTACACCTGCAGCACCTGGTCTTCCTATGTGGTCTCCCATCCAAGTACTAACCAGGCCGACCCTGCTTAGCTTCCGAGATCAGATGGGATCGGGCTTATTCAGGATAGAATGGCCATAGACAGGACTTCACTTTTCTGAAGTTCATCAGATATCATTAAGGTATCTTTATACCAAATTACGGAACAATTAGAACTTAATGTTTTAAAATATTGTGAACTTGACTTTATGACAAAGTTTGTGGAGTAGGCTCTGTTCAAGCAAGTCAGGGAATTTAAAGGTTAAAAACAACTGAAGGAGACAAAGCCATGAATGCTAGTCATATTGTAGTAACAAGATTTTGTTTGGTAAAAACTGAAATAAATATAGAATTGAGAGCCTAAGAAAATTGGAGACATACTTGGGATTCAAACTTACAGTTTAAGGCAAAGTTACAATCTTTCAAAAGACAACAACTTGAGTTAGATTTTGGATTTGGGATTTTGGAAGGAAGATTCAAAGAAATAAATTCCTTTAATTTTTCTTTAATTTCTCTTAAAAATCTTTAAATGAAAGAAAGCACAGCATGAGTGGTTTAGCTAATACATTGATTACCATCTAGCACTTTGGGGGATTAATTGTGGCCAGCTGAGAATAAAACTGGGTTATAGGAGGAGATTGGAAGAGAGGATTCCTCTGGGCAAGATAGGCCACCAGAAGGAAGAAAAGGATGCTAATGGGGTAAGGCCTCCGGAGAAGCTGGATTTGCATTTGGGAGGGGAGAAAGTCCTGATCACTCAAAACAAAAATACAGAAGCTTGAAAACTTAAAGTTGAAATAAATACCTAGTGAAAAAGTATAAAAATACTAAAAATAGTACAAATGAAAAGATAAACAAGATTTTTTTTTTTGAAATTAGGAGGAAAACTGCAATGACTGAAAACTACAAAAAACTGCTAATATTGAAGAATTTCAGCTGTATATACTTTAGATGTAATTGAATTAAAGAGTGTCATTGAGCACTGACTGCACATCTTCCTTCCGAGAAGCGCTGACATGCAAGGTAGTGGGTAGAAGAGATCTGGACATAACTCTTACAATGAGTCCTAGATGGTCCAGGTTAGGGCTGGCTGTGGAACAGGATGTGTCCCCAAATTTAGATACTCTTCCTGTTGTAGGAAAGCAGCATTTAAGAGAGACATTGAGAGAGACAAAGAGAAAGAGAGAAACATAAAAAAGATGATTAATCTCAGTAGCGAAAATTCAAAATAACGATATTTGGTTATTTTTCAGATACTCTTCCAGGATAGTTCTTCTGTTGACAGGGTACAGCGAGACAAAGCTCCTTATTCACATCACCTTATTTGTGAGAAAGTACCAACTTTCTCAACATGCAAAATGTATCAAAATCCTAAAAAGGTGTACTGATCTTTGTCATAATAATTATGATTCACAAATAAAATAAGGCAGAATCAAAGATGCACAGAATGTAGTATACACAAAGACATTCTCTAAAATATTCTATTTAAAATGGGGAAAAAATCTATGTGTATATCAGTTTAGAATTAACAATGACACTGCCTTATGATAGATGAACATTTTAATACACTATTAAATGACATGGAAAATATATAGGGAGAAGCAGATATATATAACAGTACATAGAATATGATGCTAAATTTGTAAAAAAAAAACAATATATAAAAAAGACAGGAAATATAACAACATGATAATAGTGGTTATATTTGTGGTGTGATTATAAATCATTTTTATTTTCTTCCTGGTTTTTTATATCTTAAATGCTCTATAATAGACATCAAATCATTTTCTAATCAGATATTTAAAATAAACATAAATTTTTAAGTGAACACTACACTTTTTGAAATTCCAGAAAAGGCTGCAGCCTTCTAAAACATCACATTCTGAATTTTTAGTTTTCAGCCAGATGCCAGATACTCTGACTGACATTTGGTGAAATGGTTTCTTGGTTTAAAGTTCTTTTGGCCCAACTCTTAGAAGTTCATGCAACAGATGGCTTCAGTTTGAAGGACATATCTGGTAATAGACAAAGGCAAAGCTGTCCCTCTGTGCTAAAGGAAATAGGGCATTGACCAGGAGATGTCACAAGTTCTGGCTTTTTTTTTTTGACTCTTTTATGCAAAGGTTTTTGTTGCTGAACTGTGGCTCACAGAAAAGATAAAATCAATGTCACAGGAGTTTCTGTAGGCAATTTAAACACTCTTACAGAGTATGTACCAATGGACAAACACAAAAGTGGCCCAGAAAGGCAACTGGTACATGTTTCTACAGTGTATCAATGACGTTCTATTAAAGATGTCCTTGTCAGCTCTCTCTTTTCTTAACTCCCTTATCCCTTTGAGTGTGCTTGAAGGCAACAGACCCAGAAAGATACCTGCAGGAAAATGCTGTCAAAACCACTTGCAATCCATGGCAAACCTATCAAGCTAGCCAAACTTTTCTTGGTCCTGAGGTTCCTCCCATTGACGATCACATTGAAGAGGTAGCAGAGACAATGTGGATGCTCAAAACACTGAGCTTAATATACTAACTGATAAAGCCAGGAGGAAATTCAGCAGACTTGTGGTATCTAAGAATTTAACAAATATCTTGGCACAGAAAAAAATTATTTTACTTACAACTTCTATGATGTCAACCTTTGTCTTTTGCACAAATTTCTCCCAATCCTTCCCCAGAGGGGAACCAGAAAGTCTATGTGTTGTTAGACTCTATTTACTATGTATTCTACATGTAAAATTTATTATTACAATGTATTTAACAGGAGGAGGGAGTCTTTAATCATGGCAATACTGAGGGGAGACTGTGTAGTCCAGCTTCTGGCAGGAAAATCATTTAGTCACTTAGCCTGGCTCCCCCTGTTTTCTCAGTTTACTTTACTCTTGTAAACCTTTCATAGCCTCCTCTCCCTTGTCATACTGACCAGGATAATTTCAGCACAACCTTAAAGACCTCCAAATATTTATGCCCGAAGTGTTAATGTCTTCTAATTAAGGCTTCTTACTAAGTATAAAACATTTTCCTGATAATTTTTTATTCCAATTTGATAAACTCAGTTATCCAATACTGCCCTATCTTTATAGTACTCTCAAAGTGATTAGGAAAATCGTGACTAGAATAGGGTAGAATATAGGAAATGGTATTTTTTATACATGGTTGTTTTCTATGTCAATCTAATTCTTAAATAGAAATATTAGATTCTTTGATTTAATTCTTGATTCTAATCTAAAACTGAACAAAATTTTCAAAAGGAACACTGAAAACATTAGACTGACAATCTCAAATAGTCAGTTTGAGTCCTGACTTTCACAGTCTAATTGTGTGACCTTGAAGAAGTTACTTAAGTTTCCTAGCTTGTCTCTCAAATGTGGATGACTGCTGCTTTACCTGCATCCCAGGCCTGCTGTGAGATCAAATGGAGCATTGTGTGTGGAAAGAAACTGTAAATCTCTATACAAACATAACATATCATCGATGCTGATATATTAGCCTTAGTGTCTGCATGATTCTGGGAAATTGACAAAGAATTTTATGAGTTGAGCTAGTTCTAAAAAACAATACAAAACAAAACAAGAAAAATTCCCTTAATAGCATCATCTTTCTGTGTTTAAGACCTTTTCATTTTTGGCCAATAAATTTTGAAATCCCTGAGGATAAAAGTCATATGTCATTCATATTGATATTTCATTACTGAATAGAGTATTTCAACCTCAATAGATGTTCATATAAGAGAAAATACAAGGGTATGTATGTGGCAATGCACTGTTTCCCCATTCACATAGATTCCCACAAAAACAAACTAAGATTAGAAGGATAGGCGGAGCAAATTAAATCACTATCTCAAAGATCCCATTTAATTTCATTATATCTGTTGCTTAACTACCATTATGCCAATAATTATATTTTCAGATTGTCAGAAATTGCTGATTTTCATGGATTGACTACTTGAATGAATAATTCCCAATGGATTCACCTCATTTTCATTGATCCAGATGGTGATCCTCATTTCAACAAATAATGGTTTATTTTGTAAATCGCTCAGACATGAGAGAAATTTCAAGGATTCCCATACGTAACATCGTGTATTACAATATGTGTCTGTATGTGGCTTGCACAAATGCACATTTTTAACTTTTATTGGGGAAAGTTATCTTGAGATTCATCATGTACCTTTTAAATATCTGATTTAATATAGGAACAATTGTGAAAATTAATAAAGGGAAAGCTCACTATAATGGAGTCAGGAGGCCAGATGGGGAAGCTGTCACATGGTACTGTTAAATGTCAATTACAGGAAGAATTTTAATTACAGATCCCAACAAAAGAAACCTCAACAAGAAAGACTAATCAATTATTGGCTTCAACAGGAAAAGGTATACATTGCACTTCCTTCAAGAAATCGACTACCCCAGCAACTCGGCCAATGAGAAACCATTATCTCCCTAAACTCTTGTCTTTCTCCAATGGACTGTCATTCAAAACAACCCCTCCTAACTTCCTCCTTTTTTGCCATAAAATAACATTTCTCTCCTTATTTGCTGGACTTGCCTATATGGATTTTGCTATAGCTAGTTTCTCTTGAATTGCAATTCTTCGCTGTTCCCAAATAAACCCATTTTGCTGGTAAAATAAATGACTTTTATTTTGAAGGTTAACATAAGAATGAAAAAGTGTTTCTAACATAACAACCAAAGGAGAGAATAACTCCTAGAATAATGGCAAGTGAACTAAAAACTGAAGAACTAAAAAAAAAAGAAGAAATAACAACAGAAAAAGAACAAGAGAAGAATATGCTTAGGAGCTACAAAAACTAAACTGCTTCTCAAAGCCACATTTTGCTAATTGTGTTAAAACTCATATTTTTAACAGGAGCTCATGAGGTAATTTTTTGTTGTTGTTGAGATTTAGTTCTTTTGGAAGAATCCATCTGAGGTGGAACAAAAGAAAAGTATTACTGTATGTTCATTGCAACCTAGAGAAATGTTCGGCTGTCTATAGAATCTGAAAAAAAAAAACATTTACAAAGAAAATCTGTGCCAAAAAACTGTATCATTTACATGAAAATACCTATTAGTTGCTGATATAACTATAGTGTTTTAGAATTAGTTTCAATTGCTTTAGACAGTGATGCTTAAATACTCCAACAAATATATTGAATAACAAGTAGAGTATGTATATGTCTTAGAGAGTTGCAGTTTGATATTTTGAAGTTTTCTGTTTTCGGGAGTAAAATTTATGTAAAAAATATTATATTTTATTTCGTAATGAATTAGTATTTGTCAAAATAATACTTCAATTCAATTTGAATAGATTGGCCAGCCAGGAGGTAAAGCCTGACACACTGGTCCAATCTATGTTTATAACCACCTCCCTGTCCGCAGTTGCCTATGTCTTTGGGTATACAAACACCCTAGCTTGAGCATCAGAGTTTTAGAATAATTTATATAGTATTCCTAGATTCACAGAACCTAAAATGTGTGGAAAGTGTTATTTACTCTAATTTCTTTTATTTTGCAGTTAAAAATCAATACCAGAAAGGTTAAATGGTTTTCTTAAAGTTTCAGAGCTCGCAAATAACAAATCTAGGATTCAATATTCTATATTTCCAGTACCAAGTTGTTTTCATTGTATTACACTACCATCTTATTTTTTATTTTTAACAAATAATTGTACTTAGAAACAATAGGAATACTCAACAATGGGGACAGTGAAATTATGGTACTTCTATAATATAGAATAACATATAGCCATGAAAGTCATTTTTAGAAGCATATTTAATAACATGGAAAATGGTCATAATATATTGTTAAGTGCATATACTAGTTGTAAATACACACACACATTCTGAATCTAAATTTTTAAAATTTAAATTTATATAAAAGCAGCCAATATTATCAATTATTATCTCCCAGTGGCAGAATTACAGGTACTATGTTCTTTGCAGTATTCTCTATCTTCCAAGTTTTCTAATGATGAGTTATATTACTCTTATAATTAGATAAATGAATAAATGTAAACCAAACAAACTGCCTAAGGTAGATTAAATTATACTTTATTTTAGTTAATCTATCATATGTATGTGGGAATATGATTTAGCTAATGATAACTAGCTAAATGATGAGGGACATATCTGAACTCTCAAAGGATCCATTTTCTTATCTGGAAAGTGGAGTTAATAACTAACTTACAGATTTTTGGCGGCGATTAAGTGAGATCATGCATATAATGCATGTAAAGTGCCTGCCCATGTGGAGACACATCTCGGCCATTTAGAAAATGTTCATTCATTTCACTTTTATGAGCTCATATATTTTTATCAATAAAAACTTCTATAAAATGCTATTTTCATTAAATAGTTACAAAAATCTGATTTTAAAAATCAATTATATTGTTGTTAAAATGTCCTACTGCAGAATAAAGTGGGGATGCCAAGGAGGGAAGGGACAGATGAGAGAGTGGGTTAATTTTTGTGGTTCTCATGTGAGAATGTAGGACAGAATGTAATACACCTCTGGGTTAAAATGTTTTAAACTACTTACTTCATAGCACCAGAACTTTTTCAATATATTGGATGCAAATGCATTTTTGGGTTCTGTTCAAGACTGGAAAGTTAAATACCCTGAAAACTGTCTCCAAATCTTTGAGACAATTTACCTAAATACATGAGCCCATATATATAAGGTGTCAAGCAACCTTAACTCGTTAGGCTAATGATTTTTCTATGTTTGAGAAACAGCATGATCCAGATGTTAGATGATACCTATGTGAGCCAGTAACTCACTTTATTTTAGCAATCTAGCAACTGGGTATCATTATTGTCTTGGCACTCAGTAAAAATGTTGTGCTGCATTTGATCAGCTAGACTACACTATTAACCAGTATTTCCACACATCTGTCATACAATGTTTAAGAGCCTTTTAAATCTCAGAGAAATGTTACATTGTGCACAGCCTAGATTTAGTGGTATGCCTATAAATGTATTGCGATCACATTTGTGAAGATTCTCTAATCAAAACATCTGATTTTTCAGAAGAGTTCTTTCTCTCACAGTATTAGAGAACAGAGATGTCTTCATAAAAAAATAAAAAATAAATAAAAATAAAAAATAAAAACCACAAAAGAAAAAAACCTGCCTTTTGCTCCTTTTAAAAGTGTCAAGTGTCAAAACACTGACCAAAGCAGCCAAGGAAATGAGAAAGTCAGGATGATGTTAAAAGGAAAGAGCAGAAGTGAACAGTTTTACAGGATGAAATTTAAAATATAAAGTGAGTGAAAGCACCTTTCAACTCCTTTTTTTTTTTACACCTGCATGATATTTTCTGTCATGAAACAGTTTAAAATACTCTGTGGTCTGAAGAATAGGTAATGCATCTGATGCAACGCCAGGTCTTCCAACCCAGGCTGCTACTTCCAATCATGAGGCTGACTCTTTAGAAGTCTGGATAAATCAGAACACAGTTTTT
>NW_011888795.1:15627880-15632573 GCF_000151845.1 Pteropus vampyrus
AAGTGTCTGCGAAAGCCAGGGTTTGCAGCATAGATTTAGTTCCACTTAGAGGACAGAGTTCTGCTTGCCATGGTTATGTAGCCAGGAAATAATACTTGGAACAATGGATTGTTTCTGCCCAAAGGGAAATGCTTTTGTTTTTATCCATTTCTATTTTTCTTCTTCATGCACAGACAAGCACCAATTTGTGGCTTGCTGATAGTGGAAACAGAGACCAACTACTGTGAGTGACATTCATTTCCCTCATAGATGACCCTGATTTATACTTTTAACTATAGCTCTGCCTTGATATAGGAAAAGGCTTATAACTGAATAAAATGTATCAGAGGCTGCTACATCTGTAGAAGTCTTCAATTACTTCAGTTTAAAGTAAAAGTGGAGTCTCTATATCTCTGCTGCTCAAATTATGTATGTGGATTAACAACACCATCATTGGCATCACCTGGGATCCTCTCAGAGATTCAGAGTCCCAGGCCCCACATCATACCTGCATCCTAACAAGATCCCCAGGAATGTGTATACACAGTAATGTTTGAGAGGCATTGGTCTAAATTATGGTGCGTGGGTCTTACTCCATTATTCTGTTAGATAATCTAGCCACTAGAAATATTAGCTGATTAGAAAACCACTAACAATTGTATTAGCCAGTGTTCTTCAAGAAGAAGGACAAAGAGGAGATACATAAAGATGTGTATTATAAGGAATTGGCTAATATGATTATGTAGGCTGAGAAATTCTAAAATCTACAGTTAGCCAGCCAGAGACCCAGAAGAAACAATGCTATAAGTCCATTCTGAAAATTAGCAGGTTCGAGATTCAGGAACAGCTTCTGTTTCAGGGCAAGTATAAGGACATGAAAAGCTCGACAGCCACTCAGGAGGAGTCTCCCCTTTTTCATGGGAAGGTCACCCTTTTTGTTCTATTCAGGCTTTTAATTGATTGAACAAGGTCCACCTACATTAGGGAAAGTGATCTGCTTTACTCAGTCAATCCCCTCAAATGTTAATCTCATCCAAAAACACCTTCACAGACACACCCAGAATAATGTTTGACCAAATATCTGGGTACCCAGTCAAGTTACACATAAAATTGAACCATCACAACCACTGTCATGGATAAAGTACCCTGAAAGAAATATTGTCTTGCACATTTCTGGATATTTTTCCTGCATATTTGGCCCAGGTTCCTGAGAGCACCATAGCTACAACAGAATATTGTGTTCAAAAATCTGGGGCACACTTTTCCTTTCTCTGTCACCACCACCCTATCCCAACAAGCTCCGACTACGTGGGCAAGAGCAGCACTACTAGAGAAAGAAAACCCTAAAGGAAAGCCACACACGTGTCCTTTACCATTGCCTGTTTGGTCCTTAGGTTACCGTTTTTTTATTTTTTTGCCCTTATCAGATTTTCTATTTGGAGACATTTTGGCAATGGCTATAACTTTATTATGTTTTTATATTCATCATTAAGTATGGTAATTCACTTCCCCAGTTGATTTATGCTATTTACAAATAGGTTTATTACTACAAGTCTATTACTATAAATTAGAGATTGTTTATTATGTTTAGCAGTTGATCTAATCAAACAACTGGTTGTGTATGTGAGAGTAAGTGTGAACTTCAGGTGTTGTGACTGGAACCTAATCAGGGTACTGTGGTGATTTGATTGCTTGAATTTACTTGTAGTTCCTTTAGTCAATAAGTGATACACAGTCATAAAAGTGCAAGCCATAGCAACCTCTCTTGAAAGAAATTAATATTTTTCAATTTATGTATTTTGTAATAATGTTTAGTTGTTTAAAATATGCAACATTATCTAGCTCAAAATTCACAGGAAAAAATTCTTTAAATTGAATTTCTGGAAAAAGGTTATGCATTGCTATAGTATAGTTTACAAAACTTTTACATTTGTGAATAAAGTAAAAGCTTTCATGAACAAGAATGTTAAGTTCTGCGTTTTCCCTTTCATTCAGTTTGGTGTGGCAGAAAGCCTGTTTTCTAGAGAGGCCTTGGGCATGCAGAACTGTACGGGCTAAATTGCCTGATGGTAGAACTCACTCTAGTTGATGAAATTCTTTGGCGCCGGGCTGCAATTTACTTGTGGTTCCCCACTAGACCTATTTTTTCCTTATTCTTCATTTGGAATTGAAATCACCCAACCATCTTTAAGAAGGATCCAACCAAATTTAAGAAGTTTTAGAGTCTGGAAGAATTTATTGGAGACTTCATCAATTAAGCTGCCAATCCTTGTCCCTTTGTGGGAGACAAGATTTCTGGGTAGGTATTGTAAAGACTGATGCTAAAATGTGAGTTACTTCTTTTTTAAATCTGTTTGCTACAGTGACTATATTACATTATATAATAAAAAATAGGGATACATATGTGTTCTTTTCTTAATCATAAATTGGTTTTTATGAGAAAAACTTCAGAATAAATAAAGCCATAACCTGTCAAACATTAAAAAGCCATTTTCATTGAAAAGAAAATAAACCCTGAAATTATAGTAGCCTTGAAATGTCATTTCGTGTGGACATAATATTTAAAGTTTGGCTGAAGTAGACTTAGTCATGAAATACTCTGTTTTCATCTCTTAATAAATCTGATTTTTCAAATATTAATATTTTTGTGTTACTCTGGTATTCTTTCCTTCAGTTTTTCAGTAAATTCAGAAAAAAAATTTCTTTTGATTCTTTATCTCAGAACTTTACATCTTATCCTAAGTGTCTAAACAATTTAATTCAAATGAATCTTATCACAAAGTTAAATCTTATCACTTCTTTAAAACTTGTGGTAGCTTCCTTACCTTATTTAATTTCACTGACCGAATCACAGAATAGTTATATATTTTCCCTTTCCTATTTCAAAGAATTCCTGTTTGCGATGATGTCACCTGGAAGAAATGAATAAAAGGAAGCAAGTTGTCAGCCTATATATGGGGAAGAGGTATCATAATGTCACTGCAATTTTCTCCTCTCGATAAAAACATAAAAATTATTCTGATTATGTTTACAGCAATACGTTTTAATTTAAAATTGACAATAAATCAAAGATCACTGTATATCAGCAATATTTGTATGATTTTTTTTTTTAACTTAAGATAGTTAAGTTAATGATAATATAATCCTATACCTCTATTTAGTACTTAAGCAGAAATCGGTCAATGATTTTGATTGTAGAAAATCTTACTTCTAATATCCAATACTGGGTCTGCTCTAGTATTTGGCATTGGGAGATTATGCTTCTCTTCACTATTGAAATTAGGCCTGCTGAGTTGCTTTACTCTGCCCAAGAAGCCATAACACGTGCCACATCTTGGTGGAAACATTGAACTGTTGATGTGCCACAAAGCGATCTGCAGATAATAACATAAAATTTTATTAAACATAAAATTTCCCAGATGGGAAAGATTTCATCAATCTGGCAAAGTGAGGATGGCAGAGATCAGAAATATCTGCCAATATCCAAAAGCCATACGATAAGAGTGACTTTAAAAATCGTCACAACATGGACTAGTCTATCCTGACAAAAGCCCTGATGTGAAGTTACAGCCTTGGACAACACAGAATAAGTTAAAGCAAACCTATTTTATGTAGGCATAATTATGAATGGTGTCAGATGGATACTAGATTTATCACTCTTATAAATCTAATATCCATCTGACACCATTCATAATTATTACAATATTATTAGAGACTGAACCCTGGCCAGAGTTTAGAGTTATAATTCTTAGGTGTTAAGATGATGTCTTGAGACCTAATATGAGTCCAATTACTTTCACTGTAAAATAACAAAATGAGACCCCACAGCTGCCAAGTTGGGGTCCACGAGGATCAATATTATACCCTTCTTGGCCAGCTACTTCAAACTTGACAGCAAACACCTGGATATTGAAAGTATCTTGTTGTGTGACCTAGGGAGAAAGAAAGAAAAAAAAAACTAAATATAAACAATTTGTATCAATTTCAATTTTTTTTGTCCATAAAACTCAGTCAGTGGGTCCTATTTCCTTTTTTAAGTTCTTAGAATTGAGTAGCTAATTTAATCTATCCATAGAAGAGGCTTACGGGGTACGGAGATACACCTAATCTTTAAATTCTCGTATTAGTTGGGAAGCAACTCTAGAAATAGCCTAACAAATTTTTTTGGCAGGGGGCGGGGAATCCTGGCTATGATATTTACTAGCTTTACACACCTGAATATGTTACTCAATTTCTGTAAACAACTGTTCATTTTCCTTTTCTTTCTTCTTCCCCACCCCTGGTCCCTGGTATAGAAGTGTATTTATTTATTTAATAATTTTTTTTTTAGTTTTTAATTAGAGTTAACATACAATATTATATTCGTTTCAGGTGTACAACATAGTGTACAACTAATGAAGTTATCACTCCTATAAATCTAGTATTCATCTGACACCATTCATAATTATTACAATATTATTGACTATATTTCTTATGCTATATTTTACATCCCTATGACTATTTTGTGACTACTGATTTATACTTTTCAATCCCTTCTCCTTTTTCACCCATCCCCTCAAACCCCTTCCCATTTAGCAACCATCAAAATGTTCTCTGTATCTATGAGTGTTTCTGTTTTGTTTCTTCATTTATTTTGTTTTTTAGATTCCACACAGAAGTGAAATCATATGGCGTTTGTGTTTTTCAGCTTGACTTACTCCAGTCAGTCCAATAC
>NW_011888795.1:15633469-15644319 GCF_000151845.1 Pteropus vampyrus
ACTACAAGTTTCTGTTGAGAAATCAGCTGACGGTCTTATGGGGGATTCCCTGTAGGTAACTAATTGTTTTTCTTTTACTGCTTTTAAGATTCTCTCTTTGTCTTTAACCTTTGGCATTTTAATTATGATGTGTCTTAATATGGGTTTCTTTGGGTTCATTTTGTTTGAGATTTGCTGTGCCCCCTGGGCTTGTATGTCTATTTTCTTTGCCAGGATTGGGAAGTTTTCTGTCATTGTTTCTTCAAATAGGTTTTCTCTCTCTTCTCCTTCTGGTACCCCTATGATACAAATGTTAGTATGCTTCTTGTTGTCTCAGAGGCCCCTTAAACTATTTTACTTTTTCTGAATGTCTTATTCTTCTCGCTGTTCTGATTGGGTGTTTTCTACTACCTTATCTTCTAAATCACTGATTCAGTCCTCTGCTTTATCTAATCTACTGTTGATTCTCTCTAATATATTCTTCATTTAAATTACTAGAGTCTTTATTTCTGACTGGTTCTTTCTTATGTTTTCTATCTCTTTGTTAAACTTCTCACTGAGTTCATCTACCCTTCTCCTTTAGCAACTTTATGACCAGTGTTTTAAACTCTGCATCTGCTATGTCTTCCAGTTTTGGTAGAGTGGCCTTATGTAGTATGTATTCTGTGGACAGGTGGTGCAGTCTCACTGGTCACCTAAGCTAGGTGCTCCAGGTGTGTCCCTTGTGTGGGTTGCATGTATCCTCCTTTCGTAGTTGAGCCTTGGTTGCAGCTGTCATGTCAATAGGAGGGATTGGTCCTCAGGCTAATTGGTTATGAGGACTGTCTGTGACTACAGTGGAGGAGCTGTTATTTAGGAACTGACCCTGCTTCACAGGGGGTTCTGGTGCTTTCCCATTCAATGTGTTATCTGTGGAGGCATCCAGTGTTGATCCAGCACAGTCCAAATCTGGACACCAGATATAAGGGCCCTGGGCCTCCTGGGAGGTACTCAGCCACAGCCAAGTTCTGCTACTACATGTGCCCTGCCTAGAACCACCTGGAATATGCCACACAAAATGAGTCTCAAATAGCTGCCAATTGCTCTGGTTTTGAATGTACCTGGGAGCGGCAAGCCTCATACGCTTGGGGCTTCTCAGCAAGAGGTACAGGGCATGCCAGACTGGATGCTGCTTGTTTCAGGTTTGTGAACCTTAGAGAGCTTTTAGGAAAGTCTGCGGCCTGAGCCAAGACAGGTCATTTGTATGGAAAAGCCACTGAAAGTAGCTTGATTATCTTGCAAGTTGGGTGGGGCAGAGTCTCAGGCAATCACCGGGGCACAGCCACCTGTGTTAACCAGGTTGAGGGAGACTCAGATATAGTACCCATCTGCATCTGCATGCTGGGAAGGGGGATGGCTCAATAAAGGGAGAAAGCTGGGAGAAAGCTGCCCCTCCACCTTGCCATGAACCCAGATAATTCAGTTCCTTCTCGTAAGTCCCTGTTGCCTTTTGAGCCGCTGACCTAGCACTGGAGCTCAGAGCATGTGAGTCTGTCAGTGAATAAGTCTGTGTGCGGGCCTTTTAAAAGAAATGCCTGGGATTCTAGCAGCCCTCCATCTTACTCAGCCACAGTTGCTGGTGGCTTTCATAGCCAGAAGTTGTGGGAATTTCTCTCCCTAGCACTGGAAGCCTGGGCTGGAGATTCTGATATGGGGCTGGGACCCCTCACTTCTCAGGTGGGGACTACAGCAGCCAAGATATCCCTCCCGACTTTTAACTACTATACATGGGTGTAGGGCCAGTCTGTCCTGCATCTCCACCCCTCTTACCTGTCTTGAGATGGATTCTTTTATATATTCTTAGAAGTAGGACTTCTGTTTAGCTAGAGTTTAGGTGATTCTCAATCATGGTTGTTCTATAGTTCAGTTGTAATTTTGATTTGGTTGTGAGAGGAGGCAAGTATAGCGTTTACCTATTCCACCATCTTGACTGAAAAATATCTCTTCTTTTTTAACTACCTCACACTATTGTTATAATTAGTACATAGGAAAATATAAAAGGCCTAATAGGAATTGTGGTCCTCTAGCCTCTTACCCTTCTTTATCTTCTTTCTCCCTCTCTTCTCTTTTTTCTCTCTCCTTCCCTCCATAACTCTCTCTTCCTTACATTTCTTCTCCCCTTTCTATTCCTCCTTCCCTCCTCTTCCTTTCTTTTTCTTGTTTAAAATACAGTGAAATGTATTATTATTATTTTTTAATCTGGACCTATTTCATACTTTCCCTTAAATTTTTACAGATACTATTCACTTCTATCAATCTTTGCAAATTCCTTCCTTCACAAACTATTAGCATTTATCTCCAAGAAATAATTTGCAATCAACATTAACTCATTCAGGTTAGTTTTTTTCACATTATGCCCTCTGTTCAAATTTTCTCAAGTATTGTTGTAAGTATTAAAGTCTTTCTAAAACATTTGATTTCAAATTCCTTGGTTGCAGGGATGCTGCATTTTTAAAATTTGTTTTTACTTACCAAAATCACTTTTTTTTTGGCAAACATGATGCAAGATCATTATAAGAATGAAGAAAAAGAAAAAAAGTAGAAATCTTTACGACCAAAACAGAACATTATTTTTATTTGTTCTACATTGTTTCAGAAATCTTTTAATGAATATATACCATGAATAGGACTAACATAAACACATATTTGTATTTTATTAAATATAATCATGTAATTTTAATGAAAATATTTAATTGTATTAGAATATTTTAGAATACAAACCACAGTGTAATTGGAATCATTGTAGAAATGATTCTATACAAGATATTATTGCCTAAAGAATTCTTCTGATATGAAAAAATACAGTTATTAAAGCCATTCAGAGATTAGAATTAATTTATTAAAACTGTATTCCAACTTAAGTCTGTATCAATTAACTCCCTGCCATGAAAGCTAGACCTTCTATTGTCTTTTTCACATCTTCAATTTTATTCGTTTTCTTTTTATTTTTATATGCTTCCGGTATACAAAAGTAATATTCCATAATCTGCATAGTCATTTCATATTATTTCTTTATTTTATTGTATTTGGTGCTCACTAGAATTCCTTGTTCTTTATTTTGGCTGTATTTATTTTCAGGTAGTTCTTCAAAGAAAGGCCCATAGGTATCGTGTTCTCTGGGTTCTTTCCTACTTACTTTATATTTGTACTGTAGCTTTGCTCAGTATGATATCGTTAGAAAATAGTTTCTTTTACTCATATTATTGTAGATATAGCCTGTTATTATATGGTGTGGTAGACAAGTCTCAAGCCAACCTGTTATTTCTTATTGTGCATGTACCTTGCTTTTTCTTCCTGGATACATAGAAGATTCTTATTTGTCCTCAAAATTCTTAGCCAGGATGTATCTAGATGTTGAGCATCCTATACCAAATTTCCCTGAAACATCATTAATTTACAAATTTAGTTTTCATTATTGTTGCTAATTTCAGGGAAACATTTTTTTGTACTGCACATTTTAATTTTTTCATTCCATTTGTTGAATTTATGACTTCAGAGATATTAATTATTAGGTTGGTTTGCACTTGTCTGTCCTTTATGTTTATTAACTTCCTCCATTAATTTAATCTCTTCATGTTTTTATTTGCTTTCACTGAAATTTTCTCAAGCTCTTCCTTTGTGTTATTAATTGATTTCCAGAAAAGTCTATTTGTTCCATAATTTTTCAATATATTTTAAAAATAAATATCCTCAGTATCACACATATGATTGTAGATTGATGATTTCTTACCCCTTTGGGAAAAAAAATCTCATTTTAAACTTGCTGCAAGATCATTTTTGAGTTTCTGTTGGTTCAATTCATATTTACAAAAAATTGTTCTATAGCACGATGACTTCTTTTTTGTTTGGTCAGGGGATATGTTTTTTTTCTAGATTAGATTTTTACCATGCAAAAGTTTTTTTTTCTTTTTACTATAATACCTCTGCCTAGTTGCCATGTCAATTCTGTCATCTTGTTTATGGTTGGGTGGTTCTGTTCAAGTTTCTTACTCAATCTGATGTAGAGTCTCACTGTATTTGAGAATTTTGTTTTTTCTCCAATAAGAGTTTGAAGACTGAGTCTTTGATATGTTTTCTATCTATCTGTAGCCCGGGGAGTTGTCAAGGGGAAGAGGGAAACTCAACTGCAGAGGTACACAGATTTATTTGGGCTACATACTTCTGAAAGTTTATGAAATGTATTGTATGATGTTTCACTCCTTCTGTTTGGAAATTCCAGGTGAGATTTACATTCCCACGAGGGAACACTTAGATTTCAGCTCACAGTTCCAAGTCATTGCGTAGTCCTAGAGGCTTTATTTCTATCAGTCAGCTCTGTTGTTCATTTTCCTCATTTATCTGTTTTCCCCAGCAAGCGTTTCCATTACTTCTCAGCCAGAATTGAAACAAAGATGCTAGTCACTCAGTTTGCCTTTCTTTGTATTTAAGAGTTTTACTGAGAGTTCTGAGAAATTTTGCCACACTGTGCTGTATGATACCTTTCCCCTTTGTTCAAAATCTTATTTTTTCTATCTTGACTATGAGCTTTGAAGTTTTGGGTATAGATAATGTTTCTTTGATTGCTACCAGGTAATGTTTTCATCTTTTTAGTTATTTTTTTCCCCTTTGTTTGCTATTTTGTTAGTCATGAGACAAGGAGTTTGCTTATTAAAGTTTATCCTGCTATTTTAACATAGATTTTCTCTCATATTTAAATTTTATACTCCCACATATTGAGATAGTGTTCAAGTTACATGAAGTCTCAATAAGTACCTAGCAATTACACTGGGAAAATGCACAAATGAAAATATTTGGGTTGGAGTCTTGTCTCTGTCACTTGTTAGCTATGTGACCTGAGGTAAGTCACTTTTCCTCTTTGGGTCTGACTCCTCATTAGCAAAACTTGGGTGATAATAATGATAACAGTAACTTCTTCATTGGGTAGTTCCGTAGGGTATAGCAGAGAATGCCTGTGAAAATGACAGGCTTGCAAGAAAAACTCACTACTTACAGTTTGAATGCTTTTCAACATGTTAGAGCCATACTAAAACATTGACATGTGATTTTAGAAATAGTTAAAATTAAATTTTAAATAATTTTGCTACATTATGGTAATTTTGTACATTTATTTTAAAAAGAAAAACCTATAGATAAAATAAGAAATAGCAATTAACCAAAACATCAGGCTCTATTTTCAAAGTTGCTTCATATTTCATTAGTAATGGCTTTGTTTTCTGTGGCATGTAGGCCCTGTGAATTTAGAGACTAGATTCTATTATGGGAAATTTTAGTTTCTGAATTTACTTCTTTTCATTTACCTCACCTATCTTAAATAAATAATGCAAGGCATCAGAGTTTGCATGAGTTTTAAAGTCTCTGCTGACCTGAAAAACAAGTCTGTCAGGTATATTTTCCATGAGAAATATCAAGTTTGCAGTACAGAGAAGTGAAAGTCATCAAAGTTTTGTCCAGTATCACATCCCCTGGTTGAAATATTCAAGAAAGGATTTTTTTAAAATGCTTTTGTATATGAGGCCTGAGTAGGAGTGAAAGGAGCTGGTAGGCAGGACTTAGAGAATGGCCCCTGGGTCAGCCTGCCTACACTGACATGACCAAAAATTCGCTCGTTCTGTTTTTTGTTTGTTTGTTTGTTTATATACCCAGAACCGTAAAAGTTTGTCATGCTGCTTTGCATTAGCCTTCATATATGAGCACTGAAGTTTTACAAATATAATAAAATTAGAATGATAGCTATCATTTACTGGGCAGTCGTCATGGGACTCTGCTGGGAAATTTACATCTGTTTTCTCATATAATCTTAACAATACCCCTGCAAGGACCATGTTACTCCTCACTGTAGCAATGAGGAAAATAATCCCAGAATGGTCAAGTAACTGTCACTGTCAAGTGTCTCAGCTTCTAAATAACTCATCTGTGACACTCAGCTGTAAATGGTAAGCAAGATTATTTGGCCTGATTTCTCATATTATAAAGTTTTCATTTTCTACTATTTTATATTGCTTCCCAGAAATCTCAATTAACAAGAAGTAATCTTTTTCATGTTTACATGTTTTAACAGCTTTATTGAGATGTAATGCCAAAGGCTCACCCATTTAAAATGTGTAATTCAAAGGTTTAAGTGTGTTTACAGTGTTGGCCAACAATTACCATCACTTAATTTTAGGATATTTTCATCACACCTAAAAGGAAACTTAGAGAATAAGATGCAAACTGCCCAAGCAAAAACAAAACAAAAGAAAAAAAAATCAAAGGATAATTTTTATTGCACACAATATACATTCAGCTACAGTTATATCTTTTTCTATCATAAAATCTCTGATATTAGAAATAATAACCCCAAGTGTTGTTTGATGAGGTTTATGGTTTGGCTCTTGACCCTATCTTTCCAAATTTAACTCCTAGCTTCCTCTGCTCTCTACTCCAACCACACCCTTTGATAATAGACAGTGATCTGCCATGTTTCCAGTATGTCCAACACTTCTGCTGCTCCTTTCTTTGAGGCTTTAGCCACTTGAAATCCTCTTCCCAAGAATTTTTTTCTGTTGCCTGTTTTCTTTTCACAAATCTTTTCCATTTTTACTATAGCTTGCTGATGATTCTTAAAATAATAGCTATTTTTTTTTCCCCAAGCGTGTGATGCATGCTTTACATTTATTTCTTCTAGTCTTCACAACAACAGTATTTGGTAGAAATTGTTATCTTTCTTTAAGAAATGAAAAAGGCTGATCTTGAAGATGCCAAGATTACAGCTATCAAGGCATTGGGGTTCTTGTTTCTGACCACAAAATGGGTAGATAGTCTTAGCCTCAGAGCAATAAACCTGCCAGACTATCTGGTTAGAATTACAATTACTTCTGTGCAAATCTCAACTGCCTACTAAGATGTGAACCAATGCAGAAATTTTAGAACAGATGTTCCAAGCTGAAATCACTTGTAAAGAAGCCAGTAGGATGGCTTCTCTTCTCACTGATCCACATACTTGCTTCACCTTGGATTTGAGCCTGTCCTTCTCCAGGCCTCCCCAGGTTTTTAACCAAGAGCTGCAAAAGATCTGCTACTCTAACACTCTTAGAAGGAAAAGGCTGTCATATTTACATGTCAATCCTATATCAGTGCTCTGAGCGGAGTACCCAGCTCAGTCCTACAGGATTGAGCTCCAGGCTCTGCCCTGTGAATGTGCTAAGTAATGCAAGTCTGAAGATCAGCAACGCCCTTTCATTAACAAAATAAAGAAATGTGACCTTAATATATATGTAAAGAGAAGTGCATTTGTCAAGTCTAGGCACACAAGTGAGACTGTATGCCTAACAGTTTACAGGATTTATTCATTCAAACCTAACAACAGCCCAATTATTTAAGTACTTATGTTATATCTAATTAATGAGAAACCAAGACCTGGTAGGTGACAGAACCAGGTGAGTCCCTGGATCTGTTTGATACCACAAGTGGTACTCTTAATCAGTTCAGTGTGGTACAAAAAAATGAATCATTCCATATATTTATATATGTATATGTATGTCTATATCATCTATATCATCTATATAGATATACATATATAAATGTTTATACTTATATATATTTCAGCTTTTGTTCCATCATCTAATATAGAGTTAAATTTTGAGCATTGTTTCAATATTGACACCAAGCATGAAGACATTAATTTTAGAATGCTTTGTATTGATTTAACAGAAAAGAATGTTTAATACACTTTTAAATAGAACTATTCCATGAAGTAGACATACATTTGACAACAAAGGGCCAGGTGATGCTTTGCCTCTCCTTGGGTACTTAAATCTAATTTATTATCTAATGATGTTAGTCATATATTTTTTATTGAATTATGTATAATGCATATACATAATTCAATAAAAAATATATGACTTTCTTTGTGGAGACTATAAAACCCTTGGTAACTGCTTTTAAGCATTTAATTTTTATTTAATTGGAATCACAGTACAAATTAATGTCTTTTCTACTATCTTAAATATCTTTTCCTAGTTGTAGAATATGATGTACTTTCATATGAATTTATACAGAATTTTTAAATCTGTAGTGTACAGAGACTAGTATGCATAAAAATTAATTTGAAGCTTTAAAGGTATTAACTGTGCATGGTTGAGCACTCTTATTCTTCAGTTATTTTATTTTTCTCCTAAGAATTTAAGTAGATTTTAGGTATTCTGTTCATTTTCTTTTTTATCACAATTAGTACTAAGTAGTACTTTAAACATTTCGATTGTCTATGTGGCCAAACCACTGTTGTTAGATAGAGTTCTTTGTGATAGAAGATGAGCTTGGTGAAAATACTTGCTCATGTCCTGAACTCTCAATCTTGATTTGTATAAATTTAACAAAAAAGTATTATTACTTAAAAATTCATACTCCAGAGATGATTTTTTGTTTTTTATGTTTATGTCTACTTTCATAATTAGAAGACAAACTAGAGAACAATGATTGCATCTTATTCATAATTATAATCCCAGAACTCAAGATCCTGGCACAGAATACATACCCAAAGATGTTTTCTGAATGAATAAATGAATGAATAAATGAATGAACAGCATATTGGATAATTGGCAGATGACTATGACCTTACAACTGTGAACAGTGGTTACATACATAGCAGAAAGATTCCTCCAAACCTATGAAGAATGTTAAGGGACATTCTTACCCCTATTTCCCAAACTCTTTTTCCCTAATTACATGGCAGTGAGGATAGAGAAGGAGGAAATATGTTTGAGCTAATGTTCTTGGTAGCTAGATACTTATAAATAATTCTGTTCAGATTATAATAATACATTGAGAAGAAATTGTGAGTGATCTTTCCCTTGTCTCTTTTCTATTCAATTTAGATTACTTTGTTTCTCCTCCTCTTATGAAATTTGTTTTACTGCCATATAGACCAACATAAACATGAAACTCCTACATTTACCAAGCTTTCCTGAAACTATTTATCATAGTTCCCTTATGGATTTTGGAAAACTGATGCATTTCAGAGGTCATATTATTCAAATTCACATGCCTACATGTGACTTGAGCTAAGGTGATGGGAATGTTAGTGGCAAAAAATATTGGTGGCATATTTTGTATATATTTTGTATATCGGTGGTATATTGGTCAATATATTGGTAGTATATTTTATATATATTTTGTATATTGGTGGTATATTTTGGAGAAGATGGTAGCACTTGCCCAATTAGATTGTACAAGTGAGGAATCAGGGACAGCAACAGGTTTTCAATGTGAGCAAGTGTGTAGATGACAATGACGTTTTCTAAGAAGGCATGGGAGGTTTATTGTAAGGTAAAATTAAATATAGTATAAAAAATTTAGTTCTGCTTCAATCCAATGAGGGGCAACAGAAACTGGATTTACCCTCCCACATGAAACAACCAAGAAAACAGACAAAATATAAAAAAGCAGTAACTCAAAACATTGATCATCGGTCAATGAAAAACATGAATCCATCCCTGAGAAACTAGAAACAAATGAGGTGAGCCCTATTTTTGCCCTAGCTTACTGTCTGGAGAGTTTCCAGTTTTCTTCACAAGGAGGGAGAACCCAAAGAGAACTCAAAGATATTCCTAAATTGGAGAGGCAGAACTAAGAACCTGGGGAAGGTAAGAATGCTAGAGATTGCAAGGTAGACTACGTGAGAGGAGAGAGCTGAAGAGAGGAACTCTAGAGATATATAGAAAAATCTATGGAGAATTGTCTTCAGACACATAAATGCAAAGGTTCTTAACACAATTTTAGCAAATAAAATCTAATATATACATATAAAATTATGACCAAATTGGTTTTAGCCCAGGAACACAATATTGCTTTTACAGTCACAAATCAATAAATGTAATCTACCATGTTAACAGACTAAAAATGAAAATTCATATGATCATCTCAATAGATGGAGAAAGAAAAACATTTTACATCCAACATGCATTGCTGATAAAATCTCTCAGTAAACTAGTTATAGAGAGAAACTTCTTCAACATTTTAAAAGTCATCTAAGACAAATGGATAGCTAATAGTATACTAAATGGTTCTCCTTAAGATCAGGAACAAGGTCATGACATCTGTCTTACTGCTTCTATTTATTTAGTATTTTTTGAAGATTATAAATACAGTTGATCCTGAACACGGATATTAAGAGTGCCGATCCACCAAGCAGCTGAAAAGTCACATATAACTTCTGACTCTCCAAAAACTTGACTATGGTCATCCCTCAGTATCCCCCAAGTGTTAGTTCCAGGATCTCCCAGAGATACCAAAATCTGCAGATTCTTGTAGTTGACTCTCTGCATCCATGGATTACCAACCGTGGATTGAAAATATGGTTTTTAATCCTTGGTTGGTTGAATCTGCAGATATAAACCTGGAGATAGAGGGCCAACTGTATATTTATTAGAAAAAAATCTGCATATGAGTATACCCACATGGTTTAAACCTATATTGTTCAAGAGCCAACTATAGTATCAATCAAAAAATGTTTTCTGATTATTTGTTACTAGTATATACAAAAAAACTTGATTTTTAAATATCAAATTGTGTCGACTGCCCTTGTTAAATTTACTTATCAATTCTAGTAGTTTATCTATAGGTTCTATTGAATTTCCTACTTATATAATCTTGTTACCTGTGTATAATGCCAATGTTACTGCCTCTGTTTAAGTCTCTATGTGTGCCTTCATTTTTTTTTCTGCCTTACCGTACTAGCTAGGACCGCAAATACAATGTTGAATAAAAGTAGTGATAGCAAACTTCTATGTTTAATTCCAAAATTTAGGAAGATATTTTTCAACTTTTCACATTAAGTTTAAAGTTTGCTATAGATT
>NW_011888795.1:15644369-15651985 GCF_000151845.1 Pteropus vampyrus
TAGTATCAATCAAAAAATGTTTTCTGATTATTTGTTACTAGTATATACAAAAAAACTTGATTTTTAAATATCAAATTGTGTCGACTGCCCTTGTTAAATTTACTTATCAATTCTAGTAGTTTATCTATAGGTTCTATTGAATTTCCTACTTATATAATCTTGTTACCTGTGTATAATGCCAATGTTACTGCCTCTGTTTAAGTCTCTATGTGTGCCTTCATTTTTTTTTCTGCCTTACCGTACTAGCTAGGACCGCAAATACAATGTTGAATAAAAGTAGTGATAGCAAACTTCTATGTTTAATTCCAAAATTTAGGAAGATATTTTTCAACTTTTCACATTAAGTTTAAAGTTTGCTATAGATTACGTGATTTGGTTTTAATAAGAAACAAGTTCCTTTCTATTATTAGCATGTTCAAAGTTTTTAACTATGATTAGTATTAATATTTATCATTTTTGCATTTATTAAGGTGATTATATCTTTCATTCCGTTAATGTAACAACATAGATTGATTTTCAAATTTTAAGCCAAATGTGCATTTATTTCTAGAATAAACTTAATTTGGCTTATTTATTTTACATAAATTGAAACTTAATTTGTTAGATTTTATTTAGCAATTTTGCATCTCTATTTGTATCATTGCTCTGTGATTTCCTTCTATCTTCTTCACATCATTGTAGGCTAAAGTTAGGATGCTTTCCTGGAATAAATTGGAAATGTTTTCTCTTTTTTAATCTCTAGAATATTTTGTATAAAATTGGTCTTATATTTTCCTTAAATGCCTGGTGGAATTTACCAGTAATGTTATATGGGCCTGTAGTTGTCTTTATGAGAAGTTGCTAAAATATTGATTAAATTTCTCTCTGTGTATATATACATATATAGAATTAATCATATTTTCTATTTCTCCTTGTGTCAGATTGTTATATTGTGTTTTTAAAGAAATTTGTCCCTTTAATCTCAATGCCATAATTTTTTGGCATAAAGCTATTCAAAACATATTTTATTACCATTTTAATTTTCATAGAATCTGTAGTAATGTGTTTTTTTTGTTCTTGATATTAGTAATTTGTAAGTTTTCTCTTTTTTTCATTAGTTTGCTAAAGATTTATTACTTTTATTCATTTTTAGCAACCACTTTTGCATTTGTCAATTTTCTCCATTGTATGTCTGTTTTTTGTTTTAATTATTTCTGTTCTTTTTAAAAATATTTTTTTGCTTCTTGAGGTGAAAGCTTAATTGATTTTTAACCCTACTTCTTTTAAAAATTTATATAGTTAAGACTACATAGCACTGCACTCTATAAGCATGACTATGTCATATTTTCAAAATATTTTCTAATTATCAATTTAAGTTTCTTCTTTGCCCAAGTGATAGTTATATTTTATTTATTTAAATGATCTTGTTATCTTTTTGTTATTTCTTGATCAATTTCATTGTGGTCAGAAAACATACTTTGTATATATTCTTTTCTGCTTATTTCATCACTCACAAAGAGAGGACTATCCTTCTATGGCAGAATCTTTCAGGGATTTTAATAGACAACCATGGTTGTAATTAATTCCCCTTCTCCTTGGTGAACCTCGAACTGTAATATTTATCTTCTAAGATCTGTAAAATTACAGAAATCTCTGCTTACTTTTATATCCCCTTAGTGGCTGCTTTCTGTTTGGTTTTGACATTCACACTGCATATACACAGCTAGGAACTGGCAAATATCTTTGAGGAAATTGCTTGCAGAATCTTGGGCTTATTTCTCTGAGACTCTCTTTTTTCAAGAACTTGGAATCTCAGCTCTGCAAATCTTGGGTGCCTTGATTGCTCTTCAGTTTGTTCAAACTATAGTTTGTCAACCCAACTTTTAGAGTTGTTTTCAATTAGAGGATTGTATCATGGTTGTTGTACCTTATTTATTTCAACAAAATTGGAAGGTTTCTTGAAAGTAGATGGAATGCTGACTTACAAATTTCCTTAAGTTTAGTACATTGGTAAGCATATTACATATTTTATATGCTATCAATGTATAAAAAACATCCTTTTTTATGCTATCAATGTATAAAAAAGGATGTTTTTTATACATTGATAGCATATAAAATATGTAATTCTTTTGCTTTTTTATACATTGATAGCATATAAAATATGTAATTTATACATTGATAGCATATAAAAAATGTAATACATTGATAGCATATAAAATATGTAATTCTTTTGCTTTTTCTCTAAATCATTAAAACCCCAAAGCTGTAAGAAGGGGAACAGAATGGGGGAAAAAAATAATGTTTTGTAGTTGGAAAAAGTTGGATGCTTAATCCAAATTTAATATTACAAAGTGTGTGACTTAGCCAAGTTATGTAACATGACTTTGCCCATAAAGATGATAACATTTTGCTATATTTGCATGAAAATGAAGTGCCATAATAGATAGTAAATGTAAATATTCAGTTGATTTTTTTTTTGACTCTCCACTGGGCTTAGCAGCAAATATTTTGACTATAATGGTCAAGTCAGCATACGTATTTTTTCTAAATAAAAACAAGAATAACAATCTTAGAAATTTAGGCAAAGTTTCAGTTTTACATATTTAGTGATAGCAGTGACAGAAATGACAGGGAAGCTAGTACTTATATGGAACTTTCCAATGCTGCTTCAATTTTACTGGTGCACTTCACGAAATCAGGAAATGCAACCCAGTAGAAAAGAAGCGATCTCCTGTTTGCCTGAGTTAGCAAGGAATTTAGCCTTGTGAGAAATAGAACTAAAGTTGAAAAACTAACTTAAGCCTGTGCACAGTTTCATTTTCTCTCCTTGAATCAAATTGCTTTATGTCAAAAAGGAGAAATGCTCAGGAGAACTGCCCCCACATAGCTGAGTTCAGCTTCTTTTGATCCAGCAAGAAGACATTACAACCTCAGAAAGACTAAGACTGGATGGAGAGTCGCAAAGACCTGAATGCAGGGCAAGCTTGTAATCTAAATAGACACAGTTTCTTCCCTTCAGCCTATGCAGACAGTAGAGAGGTATTATAGCTGGGAGGTGAAGGCTTGCTATTCAACTTATCTCTGGAATCAGTTTTATTCCCTTTACATAATTTATCATTAACTGCTCCATACTGATACTTTTGAAAACATGCACACCCCCTGAGCTATTAAAGCAGAATCTTTAGGGCTTTAAAATGGTTTTGTTCTTGTGAAAATAATCTTAGGAATTATGTAAATATAGCACTTCAAAAGAGTTAAAATCATGTATATGAGAAATAAAGTATTATGCAGGCATTTATATCTCTCCCTTTGTGAATTATAGTTAAATTTGAGTCGTGAACAGAAAAAATGTAAATAAGCCTATTCTACACCAAGTAAAGAGATAAAATGTTCAGTAGTATAGTCAAGATCCTCTCAATTTAGTATGGGTAGTATTAAAGTTTAATTGAAATGTTGATATTGAAATTTTCTCAAATAAAATAGAAACAGTATTAGAGAAAATGAGGTAAAAAACAACTATTGCCTGGGAAATATCATTTACTCTTCACGATCCCCAATAGCAGATTAAATTCTAAGTTGAGTTTAATTTTCTCCTAGTTGTAAATCTAAATGACCTAAATAACCTGAGATATTCACAGCAGACTTTGAAATAATGTAGTCAATTGTGTTGGGGAGATTTACAGCCTGGTTTTACAACTTTCGGCTTTTCTAGCTTCTAAAATGAAAATTATATTTTCTGGTGTTCTTGGAGCTAGCTACCTTACGACAAGGGGATCCATGAATGAAAGGCCTCCTTTTATTTTTTTATATTCATAAAAAAAAATAAACTTAAATTTCCTTGCACTGCTCCTGGAATATCTTTTATTCCTCAAAAGATTCAGCTAGCGGTCAATCTTAGAAGTATGCACTTGATATTGATTAAAATGTCAAAAAATAAAAATAAAAACAGACAAAGAAAGAATTCTAGTGTGGTCCTTACTTACTGGAGTAGAATCCAATATGACCTATGAAAAAATGGGGACTTAATATAATGGCTCTCAATCATTTGTTTGTTTCTGTGTATTATTAGGTTTCTTAAAAGTGTTTGCTAAACCTTCAATTTAGCAAAACTATGTAATGATTTGTATTTTATAATTATAAAATATTTCATCTATAGAGAAAAGTCAATAAATAATATAGTAAAAATATAAGAACCCATTATAAACTTTTGCTAAATCATATCAGGTTGCCAACTTTATTTATTTCTTTTACACTTTTAAAGTAATATGATATTATGGACATAGTTTAAACTCTGTTACTCATTTTTGAACCCTTTTCCTTTCCTTTATTGAAATATCACTATTCCAAATGTGGTGTTTTTTATTTATCTGTTAAGTTTATGCTTACAGATAAATGTATATTTATATAATATAATACCTATTATATATATGTTATGTAATATAATTACAATGTATATATGTGTGTAAGCAATATATATATATTTATGTTTACATATGTATGTTTTTAACCTTCTTAAGAATGATTCAAACTATAAATCTTTTTCAACTTCTAATTCAGTCATATTATCTGATATATATTGGTATCCTAGTATAAATAGGTAAGAATTTATTTGTTCATTCTTTTGATATTAGATTTTTAAGTTGACTCTAATTTGTTTCTGAATGTGTAAATATTTTAATAAACATTGTTATGAATAACTCATTGAGTACACATTGGAAAGTTTCTCTAGGACATATTCCTAGGAGTGAGACTACTGGAACCAAGGCATATTTATCTTTAAATTTACTTTTTATTGATAGTTATACTAATTTACATTCCCACCAGCAGTAAATTAGAGTCTCAATTCCTCTACATCCTTATCAACTATTGATATTGTTTAACATATTGTACATTGATTTGAGAGGTCATAAAGTTAAATCAAAAATAGCTCTAGAAATCTTATAAATTAATACCATAGTCTCATAGTGCCAAGGAATGTTTATCTATTATTTAAGAGGTTTGATGGATAAACTCTCCTAAATTTTGAGCATTCTGTACAGATTTGGACAGTCTATACAGCCCCCCAAAAGAATAAAAGCTAGAGGTTATCTATATTGCCTCCTTCTTCCTCATTCCTTTAACTTTCTTCCTTTGGGGCACAGTAGCCAATAGAAAAGGCTCTTTTGAAGCTTAAATAATCACCTGCGATTCATTCTGCATTTCTATGTGCCAGTTAAAAAAAATATGTTGAATTAGTTTCTACATGGAGAAAGCATGTCATGGTTCTTATAACAGGTCTTATTTCATTATGAGTAAATGAAGTGATTGCACTAGCCTAGTGATTTTAGAGCTTTAAATTCTATTCTACAGACTCAGTCGTTTTAGAGATGTAAGCTAATCTCTGAAACTAGCAGTCTTACACATAGCAACTTGTTATAACAAAGTTAACATATTTATATTATATAGATATTAGTCCTACCTAAAAAAATATTCAAAACTTTTTTTCTATATTTTTGTTGATATCTCTAAGGGACTACATATTCTATCAAATCCTGCGTAGATTATTTATAACATAATACATAATTAATAGGGACATTCTTCAATGTCCTGCAAAGGTTACCCTGTGGCGATGAGACAGTATCTGCAATATAGTGCTTGTTTAGAAGGGACAGCTTCTTGGGGTTTCACCTTAACTGTTCATTTAGCCATACATTCTCCACAGAACTCTAAGATACTTGCCCTATGTCCCCAAGGGAATGGGGTGATTTTTTTTCCCTGAGTTATATTGCTTGGACCTACATCCACAATTCCAAACTGACTAATCCCAAAACACACTTTGTCACAAGAATCACATTACTGGCAGCCTGTCATCTCAAAATAGACATAGTTGAGCATAGAAATGGCAAAAAATTTTCATTCAAAAATAGAAAAATGGTTTTATTACCAAATTAAATTATTTGTATTTCATTTTTGTCTTCATAAAGAAGCAAAGTCCTCCAATTTATTTTTCTTCAGCACTTTTCTCGTGGTGGTTGAAATACAACAAAAGTTCAGACTGGTATCTAATTAGATGATCAAAATGTTGGCTGAAGCAGAGAATCATGAAAGTTATATAAGCCCATGGTAAATATTGTATTTTGGCTTAAAACACACAAATATACATTTTTAAGTATATTTTTACTTAAATATTTCTACTTAAATATTTTTAAGTAGAGTTAAGATTTTTTTCCTAAACTATAAATCTAGTAACTAGATTTATTTTTTTTATAGCATAAACCATATACAGAATTCAATCTATAATATTCAGGTTTAGCTCTCTAGCGTAGAAGATGATTTTAAAGACACATGCAAAGAAATCTTTAGGTCTGTGTTACACTTTCCTAGTCTTCTGCATTGGCTCATCTACACATAAGTTGAGAGAATTTTTATTTAGCAACTTATGATAACCAAGCTTTTGAAACCATTCAACTAAATTTTTACCGAAATACACCATTTTGGACACATATAAAGGTACATACTATTTAATTAAACAACAAAATTGCCATAACTAGTGTGTTTGTTGTCATAGTGTATTTGAAAACTATCACAGCTAACATGTTGAGCATGGAATTTTACTTGTGGACCAGAAGTGTCAACCATGCTGCTGGAGTGTCCAGCAGCTGAGGACTTGTCGTGTGTTGCAGAAATGGACAATATCAATTAACATTCAAGTTGATAAGTAAATTTTTGCTTTGAGAGTATCTTTTTTCTATCACCACAGTCATAGGAAGTAAGATGATATGGGATTTCATTTCTTTTGTTCCAATTACTCATTTTGAAGGAAAATAAAAAACAGATAGTCTAGGGTATCAGAAAAGCTTTTAAAAAAATCAAAATCAACACTGCCTCATGATGTTTTTGTGATTCACAAGCACAACAGAAACAATTTAGTATTTAGAAGCTTAATTCATAGGCTTCTAGGACAAGGCTTTAAGACCAGGGAGGAAGCAAGGGTGGCTAGGGTTCAATACTAAGAACCAGATTGGCTCACATAGGGCCTGGAGTCATATTAATGACATTAAACTTAGGCAACTTAAATTTAAAAAGTTTCAAGGGCTACATTTGGTTGCAACCAGTATTGAGCTGCTGCCTCAGGCAAGGGAGGGAAGAAAATGGAGGCATATCAGGACCTACTTCAAAGTTTCCTCTTCTTTCTTATTTTTCATCTATTTATAATCCCTTCTATTTATAATAGACTCTTTGAGTCAATTACTTAGTACAGTGTTCCAATTATCTCAATTTTTCTGTCTTTGCCCAACTTAGCATGCACCCATAATTTAATTTTAATGTTGATATTTTCATTTCCAAAATTAATAACTGACTTTAGAAACAATCATCTAGTTTTTATTTATATCTATCTCTCTTTGATTTATAATTTTTGTTATTTATCATGTTTTTCTTTTATCACTTTGAGAATTTTCTAAGCCATTTAAAGATATTTTTCAGAGATTTTTTCAATTATTTGCTTTATTCAGGAGGATATTATCCCAGTCAACTACACTGTCATTACAGAATGAGGGAAAAAATACGATACTTTCAGAAATATAAAATCTTAAAGTTCACAACTGAAAGATTCTTGTTGAAACATTACTAAAAGATGTTTTTTAGCAAAAAAAAAA
>NW_011888795.1:15652035-15653953 GCF_000151845.1 Pteropus vampyrus
TATGTTATGTAATATAATTACAATGTATATATGTGTGTAAGCAATATATATATATTTATGTTTACATATGTATGTTTTTAACCTTCTTAAGAATGATTCAAACTATAAATCTTTTTCAACTTCTAATTCAGTCATATTATCTGATATATATTGGTATCCTAGTATAAATAGGTAAGAATTTATTTGTTCATTCTTTTGATATTAGATTTTTAAGTTGACTCTAATTTGTTTCTGAATGTGTAAATATTTTAATAAACATTGTTATGAATAACTCATTGAGTACACATTGGAAAGTTTCTCTAGGACATATTCCTAGGAGTGAGACTACTGGAACCAAGGCATATTTATCTTTAAATTTACTTTTTATTGATAGTTATACTAATTTACATTCCCACCAGCAGTAAATTAGAGTCTCAATTCCTCTACATCCTTATCAACTATTGATATTGTTTAACATATTGTACATTGATTTGAGAGGTCATAAAGTTAAATCAAAAATAGCTCTAGAAATCTTATAAATTAATACCATAGTCTCATAGTGCCAAGGAATGTTTATCTATTATTTAAGAGGTTTGATGGATAAACTCTCCTAAATTTTGAGCATTCTGTACAGATTTGGACAGTCTATACAGCCCCCCAAAAGAATAAAAGCTAGAGGTTATCTATATTGCCTCCTTCTTCCTCATTCCTTTAACTTTCTTCCTTTGGGGCACAGTAGCCAATAGAAAAGGCTCTTTTGAAGCTTAAATAATCACCTGCGATTCATTCTGCATTTCTATGTGCCAGTTAAAAAAAATATGTTGAATTAGTTTCTACATGGAGAAAGCATGTCATGGTTCTCATAACAGGTCTTATTTCATTATGAGTAAATGAAGTGATTGCACTAGCCTAGTGATTTTAGAGCTTTAAATTCTATTCTACAGACTCAGTCGTTTTAGAGATGTAAGCTAATCTCTGAAACTAGCAGTCTTACACATAGCAACTTGTTATAACAAAGTTAACATATTTATATTATATAGATATTAGTCCTACCTAAAAAAATATTCAAAACTTTTTTTCTATATTTTTGTTGATATCTCTAAGGGACTACATATTCTATCAAATCCTGCGTAGATTATTTATAACATAATACATAATTAATAGGGACATTCTTCAATGTCCTGCAAAGGTTACCCTGTGGCGATGAGACAGTATCTGCAATATAGTGCTTGTTTAGAAGGGACAGCTTCTTGGGGTTTCACCTTAACTGTTCATTTAGCCATACATTCTCCACAGAACTCTAAGATACTTGCCCTATGTCCCCAAGGGAATGGGGTGATTTTTTTTCCCTGAGTTATATTGCTTGGACCTACATCCACAATTCCAAACTGACTAATCCCAAAACACACTTTGTCACAAGAATCACATTACTGGCAGCCTGTCATCTCAAAATAGACATAGTTGAGCATAGAAATGGCAAAAAATTTTCATTCAAAAATAGAAAAATGGTTTTATTACCAAATTAAATTATTTGTATTTCATTTTTGTCTTCATAAAGAAGCAAAGTCCTCCAATTTATTTTTCTTCAGCACTTTTCTCGTGGTGGTTGAAATACAACAAAAGTTCAGACTGGTATCTAATTAGATGATCAAAATGTTGGCTGAAGCAGAGAATCATGAAAGTTATATAAGCCCATGGTAAATATTGTATTTTGGCTTAAAACACACAAATATACATTTTTAAGTATATTTTTACTTAAATATTTCTACTTAAATATTTTTAAGTAGAGTTAAGATTTTTTTCCTAAACTATAAATCTAGTAACTAGATTTATTTTTTTTATAGCATAAACCATATACAGAATTCAATCTATAATATTCAGGTTTAGCTCTCTAGCGTAGAAGATGATTTTAAAGACACATGCAAAGAAATCTTTAGGT
>NW_011888795.1:15656641-15670832 GCF_000151845.1 Pteropus vampyrus
GGCAAAAATAGTGGTAAATGATGTTGATAAGTCTGTTTAAAATAAGGAGAAATGTAGCTCTAAGTCATAGAGCATGATCGCAGAAGGATTGGAAAGTAACTAAAGTATATTAATTATCTGTTACTTGGTAGGAGAAAAGATATACTGAATAACTTTAGATTTCGTTGTACTGTACAAAGTCAATGTTAAAGCTAAATATTCAAGAGTAAACACTAAAAAAATGTGAGAACTTATTTGTTTTTTAGAGAGCTTGTTTCAGAAAGTTTTCTGTATATGATATAGAGGAATCTAAGTAAAACATAACCCAACAAATGGTAAAATAAAAAGAAAAAGAAAAAAATAGTGAATTTAAAAACATTAAAAAAATTGAACAAATAATTTTACACTTAACTGGTAATCATAAGACATGTTAATGTACTAAATTCATATATAAAGATAGAGACTACTTGATATTATATTGAAATTGAATTTAGAAAAGCATAGCTTCTAAAGAATGCTTTAAGTAGTGCAGAAATGTAAGTATAAGAATAAAGATACTATAAAATTCTAACCAGAATACAGCTGGTATTATAATATTAATATGAGACAAAATAAAATTTAAGAGAAAAACATTATTAAGGTTGGAGACAAATTTTACAAAATGATGAAAAGAAAAAATAAGTATTACAATATTGAACTTGCACACAATTCACATTTTTCTTTTGGAATTTATTAGAAGCCTATCTACAAATATAATTTCAATGGGACACATTAATATATTTTTCAAAAAAGTAAATAGAACAAGCATATAAAATTAGTAAGCATTTAGAAATCTTGGATGATATAGATAAAATTGATTAATTTGATTTGTAGATCTAAAAAAATTACATATTTTTCTAAGCGAACACAGAAAATTTACAAAAATGAACAATGTGACAATGATAGACCATATAAGTGTAATTTACCTCATTGACAAATGCAGCAACTATGGTCATATTTTAGATACAAGTGTATATTTGATTAAGTTTAACATGTACTAAACAAATATTTCTTTAGCACTTTCTACATATAAAGGGCACTTTTCTAGGAATAGGGGTGCTATAATAAATAAGACAGACAAAATTTCTGTCCTTATGGTTCCTACATTATAGTAGTCAAGACAACAAAGAAACTATATATTTGCATGTATAATGTAGGCAGGTAGTGAGAAGTTCTATATAGAAAAATAGAGGAATAAAGAACTACAGATGTGTGTATTTGTGTGAATGTGTGTGCCACTTCAAATATTTTTGATGGTATGGTCAAGGACTGCCTTTTGGAGGAAATAACATTTGAGCTGACACCTGAATAGGCAGAGGAAATAATCCGTAGAAAAACTCTGAGGGAGAAGGTTTCAGGCAGAGAGAACACAAAGTACAAAATCTTGGAAGTGCTTGACATACTCAAATATCATCGAAGAATGCAATGTGTGAGGCAGGTTGAGAGACATAAAGAGTAGTAGAAGATGAGGTCAGCTCATATGGGATCTAAAGGTCATGATAAAGATTTAAATTGAATTTTTCATCCGATGGAAAGCCAATGGATAAATCTGAACATAAGAATGACATTTAATAATTTACATTTTTCAAAGGTCAATCTGCCTATTGGTAAAATTGACACTCTGGGCAATAAAGAGCAGTCAAAAAACTATTACAGTCCAAGTGAGAGATGCTAGTAGCTCATCTAAGTCAGTATGAGAAGGGAGGTGAAAGTGGCTAATTACAATATAGTTTTAAAATTAGACCTCATTGGATTTGCCAATAACTTGAACGTGAGAAACACAGGAAACAGAGGAGTGTGGAATGACTTCTATGCTTAGACCTGAATCTCTGGATGAACGCTGATGTCACTTATTGAGATGGAAAAGTTAAAAGAGCAGATTTAGGGAGGAAATAACAAGGTTATTTTAGGCACATTAAGTTTGAATAGCCTATTAAATGTCTAAGAAGAAATGCTGAGTAAGAAATTTGTTATAACTTCTAGAAAATTAAGAGAAGGTAAAGACTTCCCTTAACTTATAAATGGAATCTGTTAATCAGGAAACATAATATCATTGGAAAATAACATCATTTCTGTCAAGGTAGCAATAATTAAGGTGCCTTGTATTAGTATTTCTCTTCAGTATTATACTGGGTATTATGGCCAATGTAGCAAGACTAAATAAATAAATAAATAAATAGAAAAAATGAGGTATTAGTATTGGAAAGGAAAACACAAAATTATGGCTATTGGTATACAGTATATGTTTATACATGTAAAACACATATTGTAGGGAAATCTCAAAAACGATTGGAATTAATAATAGTTTAGCACATTTACTAAATACCAATTGTATTCATTTCCTTTTGCTACTGTAGCAATTTGTCACAAACTTAGTAGCTTAAACAACACCAATTTACAGTTCTGGAGGTGAGGGATCTGAAATGAGTCCTTGGAGGGCTGAATTTTCTATGGAAGCTCTAGGGGAGAATCTGTTTCCTTGCCTCTTTCAGCTTTTACTTAAAGGTAAGCTGAATTCCTTGGCTCATGGGCTCTTCCTCCATTTTCAGAGCTAGCAGCATAGCATCTTCCAATGTCTCCCTGACTCTGACTCTTTTGTCATCTCCATCTAATACATTGGATTTACTGGGATAATCCAGGATAATCTGACCATCTCAAAGTCATTTTATTATCATGTAAATTACTTATCTCTGTTTCATTAATTTTTTTTTTTTTTTGAGTTTTTATCTTGCTCATTTGTTTGGAACATATTCCTTTGTTTCCTCATTTTGCTTGACTCTCTGTTTCTGTATATTAAGTGAAATAGCTGCCTCTCCCAATACGAGAGAGGTGGCCTGTATAGGAGATGCAAGTTGTTGGTCGACCTTGCCCTAGTTCTTGGTTGTCTCTTGAACCCTTGTGAATGTCTAAGCAGCCTGATTTATTCTTGTAGTTCCCAGTTGTAGAGCTTGCCAAGACCTGTTGGCTCCCCAGAGGGAAAGGTCTCAGTCAGCACCTGGTTTCAGGCTGATTGGAAGCTACTTGCTCAGGCAACGGCTTTTAAAGTTTGGCAATATATACAGTCCTGTGGGACCACAATTAAAAACTCTGTTGGCCTCCAGACCAGGAGATCTGGAGATATTCCCTGGGTGACAGTGGCAAAACTTGGGGTTATAGATGACTGTATATGTTCCTTTATGGGAAGTGCTGGTGAGCAGTAGTAAGACCTAGGGAGAGCACACAATGGCACTCCCTGGCCTAAGTTTCTTGAGAGCATCTCTGTTACCTCTATATGTGCGGTAAACCTGAAGCCTGCCCCTCAGGCTGAAGCTCTAGGAAAAGGAAATAGGCCTTTTTCACAGGAAGGCTTGGGATATGTTTCAGTTGGCTGTCTGCAGTGTCCTGGGGGTGTAGCCTGCCAAGAACTGTCTGATCTTTACAGTCCTGTGGGACTCCTGACCACCAAAGCCAGATGTTCTAGGATAGTCCCCCGTGTGGTCTGTGCTTGCCCATTGGTTTTAGTGAGGCAACTGGAGAGTGCAGGGATGACGCATGCCCTCTGGCTTAGAAGGATGGTGAGAGAGCATGGCAACTGCACACCCCTGCCAGCCCTTGCAAGGAAGACAGAGAGTGCAAAAATGGCATCCACCAGCCCCTCCATCCTTGAGAGAGTCCCAACAGGTTCCTGCCCTTCAGGCAGATTCTTTAAGCTTAGCAAATAATCTCCTTCAAAAATAGTCTAAGCAATTTCAAACTGCTGCTTTTGTGCTGGGTCCCGGGGGAAGGCAGGGATAAGTCTGTATTTGAGCCCTTTAAGAGCAGTATCTCAGTTCCCTACAACCCTTTGGGTCTCCTGCACTAAGCCCAGTTGGTTTTCAAAACTAGATGTTTTGGGGAATCATCCCTCTGATCAGGTTCCAAGGGTTGAGGTGCCTGCTGTGGAGTACAAAACCCTTACTCTGCCAAAGGCATTGACAGTGTATATCTTTGCAAGTGTACTGTTCACTAAACTTTAAAAAAATATCCATGGTAACCATTGCATCATGCTACAAAGGCTCCTTGAATTTTCTGTATCTGTAAGAAAACATGGAGATTTGGGATTATGGCTAGAGTATGGTAAAGCAAGCATCTTTACAAGAAAATTAACTTTCTCTTTTAATTATTTAATGTTTTCTATTTTCTGGCTTTCTAAAACCAGTGGATATAAAGCAAAACAGAGTCTCAAAAACAAAGAAATGTAGCATTTAACTATTTGAAAGCACCGTTGTAGGTTGTAGCCTATATACACTTATCAAGAGTTAAAAAGCAGGATGATACAATCTCTGGATTTTCAATGTATAGTTCAGTCATAGAAACTACTGCTGGATAACTTATGGAGGCTAAAAATAAGGTATGTGTATAAGAGGCAGAAAGGTGAAAAAGGAACTGGAAGTTTTCTTATACTTGAAGGTTTCTGTTTTCTTTCTGTTTTGGAAATTGTATCCCATTTTCACTTCTTTCCCTAAACAGATAGACTTGTTCGTTCACCCATTTGTTCTTCAGTAAACATTCTGAGTACTGGTATGTCACAGATTCTGTGCTAGGGATTAAAATAAGCAAAAAACAAAACCAAAAACCTATTTGAGATTATTTACTGTTTTCTCAGGCCCAGAGACATATTGAAGTAGTTAATATTTAATGTCCACATAGAGATTTAAAATCACTAGGAAAGCTTCCTCTCAAAAGTAAACAATCAGCTAACTGAACAAACAAAACGCTGTTTCATGTTAAAATGTATTTTTCCTGTAGTACCTCCTTTGGTGATAGGGCTATCTGAAATCTTGCATTTTCTTAACACACGGTATTTATAGCTCATCACTTGTAATTACATACTCAAGGTCACTTTCTTTCCAGACACTGAGATCACTAGAAAATGGCCTAGGTCTGCTTATCCATTTCTGTGGACCTAACCACCTTACATGACATTTGATGTCTATAGGCACACAGTAAACATTTGTAGAATAAATGAATGAATGTAAATATAGTGACGCATGTTTAATGAGTCCGTGTTACTCTATTTCTTGCCTCTCTGATAGTACCAAGGTAACTTTTTAGAGCATGATTCAAGGTGAGTCATTTTGAAATAACAACTCTAAATTGGCAGTGTGTCAGAAGAGATGCACACATTTTTTATTCCTTTTCATTAATGCTTTTGGGGTTAATACAATTTTTGGAATACATGATACAATTTTTACTTGCTCTTTAAAGTTAAGGGAATATTAGTTTTTAACAAAAATAGGCATGATGTGTTCAGTAACTAAATACATGTAAATGTATATATATGTAATTTTATGTCTCGGTCAGCATGTGGCAAGAACAGTTTTGTAGTGAAAAATGTCTCTCTGATCCAGCACCCTCCTTGATCAGGCTGCAGTAATGGATGCTCTCAGACTGGTTTACTTTGCCATTTTTTTATTGCATGAGCACTGCTGTTTTGCACCAACTGTGTACTTTCTAAAAAATAGAAAATACTGTTATCTGTTTTCTTTTTTCTTCCTAGTCCAAACTTTCCAGTTTATTAGCACATCATGTTGGCTCTAGATTCAATTTTAAATACTTCAGCTTCTGCACTATTTCTACTGCCAGCACCCTGGTCAGAGCCAGCATCCTAGGATTTGCACAGTTGCTTCTCATTTGTTCTTCCTGTTTCTTTTCTTTCTCCTACTGTCTATTCTTTTACTTTCTCCTACTGAGAAGCCACTGTGAGCCTCCTGCAATGTTACACATGACAGCCCCTTGCGCTAAGCCCTCTGCTAGCTTCCTGTTCCACCTTAGACTAAAATGCAAAGACCGCCCCTCACCCCCCGCATCCTGTAAGATTTTACATTATCTGGCCTTCGCCAACTCTTTTGACTTCATTTCAGATCTTTTCTGCCTCTGAGTCTTTGTTTTTTTCTATTTCTTCTGCCTGGACATGGTTAACTGAAAAAATTTAACTGGCCTGTTCTGATCTTTATTTAAGTCTCACTTTGAGTGTCACAACTTGAGAGAGGCCTTCCCTGAACTTCCAATTATAATAGGTCACCTTATCATTCTTTATCCTTTGTATTTTTAGTATTATGTTTTAGCAGGTCTTTGTCTGTCTGTCTGTCTGTCTATCTGTCTGTCTGTCTATCTATCTATCTATCTATCTATCTATCTATCTATCTATCTATCTATCTATCTCCATCTATTCTTCAACTGGAATATTAGCTGGAGTTTGATTTTGACCTCATCGTTACCCCTGGGCATAAGAAGTGCCTAGAATATAATAGGTACTTAGTAAAGATATTTCGAGCACCTTTTTTTTTTTCCTCTTTCATGAAGTCTTCCCTTATGGCTGGTGCCATTAAGGTTTTCCTTGCTGTGCTACCTAGTATTGTTAGTACTATTTTTTAAGAATATGCAAAATATTCCTATGTTAGATAGTTTTTAGCTGATGAATCCTGATATTTCCCCTTTTAACAGACTATCTTCTAGTATGTACTAATTACCAGAGATTTTCAAATTTTGCTTGCAATTTTTTTGCCATTAAGAAAACTGGAGAGCTAAATCTTAATATAAAAGACTAAAATGCAAAGTGTACAAAGGAACCGTTTTATAAAAGTAGTGATTAAGAATGATACCTTTGAAGCTAGAACTGCTTGGTTCTCATATCATTTTGTCATGTTGTGACTTGTGTTAAATAATTATCTGTGTCTAAGTTTCCTCATCTGGAAATTGGAGATAACTGTTTCTGCCTCATGGGATTGTTGTAAAGATAAAATGAGTTAATTTATGCAAAACACTTTTAACAGTGTCAGAAACATTGCATTACTGAATAATTATTAGCTCTAATTATTAATATAATAGCATGGTTATTATTAAAGGCCCCCATTTGTGAGAAAAATAATCTATTATTATTTACACTTGTGTACTATATTATTGAAACTCATAAAATATTTGAAGAAAAAACTTTGATTTCCTTAATTAAGCTATATTTGGCTAAAATTGTTAACTTCTGCAAATTATGTTTGAACAGATACATAACAGGCAGTCAATAATTCATTAGAAATATTGATCTCACTTTATTTCCTATGTCTGGGAGATGATCTCCACTGTGCAGTTGTAAAATATAGAAAAAAAATATAATGACTTTTGAAAAAAGCAAAATATAAACTACTTTGCCAAGACTATTGCATTTATTTTTCCACCCTATATTTTACATTTATTTTAAAAGCTTGTGAAGCCTAACAAAGGGATCTTTATAAAATTTTAATGTGTTGGGAAGTTATTCTTTGTTGTTGTTACCCTATAAATTACCAAATCTAATGTCAGAAAATTAAAAACATTCATCAGAACCAGAAAATAAAACATCTGCAAAAAGAAAAGTGAAGTGACAAGTAAATTTTCTAGTCTGAGTCAGGTAAAAAGCATAAATGTATTGAAAATAATTTATATTATAGACTAAACATTCGCTTTAAAACTAAACAATTTCATTGTTTTTGCATTTCTATGATGCCTCCTTAAAAGTATTGGTACCTATTTATAATTTTGTTTTAATCTGATTCTGTACTTAATACTTATAAGCAGTAAAGAATTTCTATGAGCAGTTTTTTTAAAAGAGTGAAAACTTCAAGGTAACATTTGTTTTTCTTAATTTCTTAAAAATAAATTAAAAAATTTATTTTTCCTTTGAAATTTAATGAATCCTACTTAATTATGAAAATCTTTCTTTTTTTTTTTTTTGCAGCAAAGGCAACCCGCTTGATAAGATTCAAACACAACAACATTTACATAGGAATTTTAATTCAATAGATATGTCAGTTTATAACAGAAACATTAATGCATCATTAACAACAGTTAAAGTGCAGATATTGCTAATTATACGATGCTATAAACTCATTTTCTCTAAACAAATATCTTTCCATTTTCCATGTCTCTACTACTTGAAATAAAAATTGTTCATATTTCTTTCCAAAGTAACCTCATTCAACGTACACCTGACTATAATTCTGAGTGCCAGTGAATCAGTAGAGGCTTGTTTTATTCAGTCATATTATTTCTGAGGCAGAGTGAAAACTGTACTGTAAATAAAGATACTCTTATCATAAAATCGCTTCAAAAAGTATCATTACCTGACACTTTTATTAACAATGCTAGTGATGGTAAATGCACTTATTGAAACTATTGTTACAATTCAGCTATATAAGCTTTATCAATATTTTACTCTTTATTTAATGTTTTATAAATAAATTATCTGAGTAGTTCTTTTTGAAAATATTGCCCAATACCTAGCCTATTCAACAGTATGAAGTGCTGCATTAGGAAGTTGTTTAGTCTATATCAATCATAATTCTTGGCCACTGAAAAAGAACATTAACCACAGATCATGCTACCTCTATCTGCATGCCCCGTATACCAAGACATCAGGATGTTTAATGTCCGGTCTATCTGATTAAGAGCTAGTAGAGACTGAGGAGCAGGATAGGCAAGCTTTGGCCCAAGCAGAAAATCCTAAGTAAACCAACTGTAGCACATATATCTAACTTCCTTTTGTACTTTGGGTAGAGGAAGGTGGAATTGAAGAAAGAGATTTGATTGATGTCTGGGTCAGACTTACTCTACTTATTGTTTACTACTTATACAGCAGAGGAAGCCCTAAAATCCAATGTTCTCATAGGAAGTTGACATATTTGATGACATTTGGGCTAAATCACAGCATAAATAAAACCACATTGGCTTGTACTATATTAAAACTATATAGAGGAAAAAAATCAATGTTTTTCCAAATAGAAAAAGATAAAACTCATGAAGAAAAAAAGTATTATTATACAACTTTCAGTAAAGGTAACACAAAAACATTCATTGTTTTAAACCACTTTTGTAGATATAGATATAAATGTAGATACATAGATATTTTTATATGTAGCAAGAGATTGGACAGCGGATTCTGTAAACCTTGATTTAAGAGGACAGCAGTTAGATTACATGGTGCTAAAGCTGATTTGATGAGTGCATGGTATGGTAGTGTAAGGAAACAAAGATCAATGTTAAAAAGAGGGTAGAATCTCTGAGGAGTACATACAGATCAATACCTGTGTAAGTCATAGACTATCATCTCCTTGTAGGAGTCTTGTAAGAAAGTGAAGCCAATTCTACTGAGTTTTCCCATTCTCCCAACTAATTGTAAATTATCACAGGCATTTCTTAGAACTTACAGGCCCTTTGAAACATTGACTTTCTTGAAAAATAATTAAATGAATGAAGTTTCCTTTGACTCTTACTAAAGTGAGCTTGCTTCAAGATCTATTTGCCTTAGGGGAAGTTGACTATGCTAATGACTGGTTGTGCAGAGTAGAGCTGACACCCAGCCCTTCAGCTAGTCAAACTCTGTCACACCGTCCATTGTTGGTTGGGGATATAGGTTAAGGGATCACACCCTTCTAGCTCATGTAAACTCAAAATAAAATGGTTCACTTGTAGACTCTTCAACAGAACCATAAGCATATTTCTAAATTAAAACTTCTACTCTCCTTAGACGTAATCAGTAAATAAATTAGTAAATGCTCTCATAGAAGTGTTGGCTTCCGAACTGGGATGTCATCCCCACATTTGCTATGCCTCTTCCATGTCATGATGAGTATGAGCAGGTACCTGATAAAAGTCTCCTTACATCATAGACGCTTTCTGAGTAGAGAATGGAGGCATGTATATAAGCAGGGGCTCATTCTCTACTTCATGCTGCACTGCAGTTTTTTCATGAACATTAATATCTACTATGCCCACACTTAAGCCTCTGTGCAAACATTAAAGTAAGTTCATCTTCAAAGAGATAAAATATATCTCAGGAGATTCATTTCAGATAGTGTTTGAATAACATTAAGTGAACCAGCAAAAATAAGATGCTAATGAAATTAGTGTAGTCAGATTTTAAATTTGATGAATATAAACAAATCCTCTGATAACGTATAACTGCAACGCATAATATGTTTCTCATTACAGTGTTTTGGAAAGAATACAATTGTGTCTTAAAATAATTCTACCTTTTAAATATATTTTTTAAACGTCTATTTAATGTTATATGAATTTTACCTCAGAAAAAAAAGGAATTCAATAACCTGTGTTGTTCTCTTGAAAAAAACTGGTTTGGATAGGTTTATGTGAGTTACAACTTAAAATTGTTGACTAAAAAGAAAAAAAAGTCTATTGGGAACAAATTTGATAGTCCAGTATAACTTAATCATTGAAACTAAGCAGACTTCTTTATTCTCATTCACCCTAATATTTCACAAAAAAAATCATAACATACAGCATCATTTTATTAGGTACCTTGAGCTATATTGTAATAATACAAATAGTTCACATAATGCTTTTTAAAGGATTCTCCAATGTGTTGCATATAAAACATTTAATTTAATATTCACAGCAATTACATTAAATAAAGCACTTTTCTCCTTTTTTAGTTTTCTCCTTGAGGAATTGAACTTCAGAGAGGTTAAGTGACTTCCTTAATGGCATACAGTTGTAAGAGGCAGAATAAGTTCTAACTTGAAAATAATTGCTCTGCAATTTTATTCTAAAGCATTTTTTTTTTTTTTTTACCATTTTCTAGACTTTGTGCAAAGTGAAAAGACTGCAAAACAGAATACAATACAATATTTGTCTTGGTGGAGCTTATAGCTAATGTATGCATTAGCAAGAGAGCATGAGAATGTGAGGGAGAGAGAGATGTACAATTATAATAAAATGTGATAAAAGCTAAATGTGATAATAAAATTTATAACATATAGTATTACAAAATAGGAAGCAAATATTACTTTGAAGAAGTGTCAGGGAACCCTCAGAAAGGAGGTAATCTTTGATTTCAGTTAGGAAGAAAAAGTGGATTAGATATTAATCAAGCAGAAAAAGCAAAAAAGGCATCTCAGGCATAAACAAAAGAGATGAAGCAAAAAGGATTAAGAAGGATTCTTGATTGGCTAGAATGTTTGTGTGTGGTTCTGCAGCCCTGGTGCAATTGTAAAGTGAATGAGACTGTAAAATTACAAACTATCAAGAACCTCAGAGAGTTTATATGTCACAATAAGAAGTTTGATTTTACTTTTGGTCAACAGGTAACCATTAAAAGTGTTGAAATTCATTCAAGACTGAACTTCCTTCCCCAAAACAAAGAACTGTTAGGCATTAGTCCTGATGCCAACATATTTTGAGCCAGAAAAAGACATTAAAAACAAACAAACTGTGCTTAAGGGTATGGTCCTGGGCAAAGATATGCTAATAGCCAACTTCTGCTTCTGTAATCTGTTTGCTTGTTTGATGTTAACTAGGGTGTGGTTAATCTGCTTGCTTGTTTGACGTTAAACCAGGGTGTGGTTCTAGGCTTTATGAGCTGCCTCATTTGGGAGCTCAGGGCTGATCTCCTCTAACCCTGTGTGGTAGAGAGTCAGTGGCTGGCCGGCTAATAAAGGCTCATAACTCATCTCAATTGGCTCTGTGGGTCTTAGAATTGATCGTGCCACAACAAGATGAAAGTGACACAACTGCTCTGCTGGAGATTTCACCCCATGGAAGACATAAATGACAACCCATAATCTCAGTATATGATATATAATCTGTAAAAGATTGATGCAATTTACAAAGAGTGATGATTCTATAATGTTATCATTAGAGAAATAATACATCTATACATCCTAACACTTAATGTCCTTTATTGAAAACAACTTGTATAAGAAATAAAGTATGACATTTTGAAGAAATTTTATTTTTTGGTTTTAGGGTCTTTATCACATAAACCCACAGACACAGGCCAGAAAGCAGGGTTATGAACAGCTGGAGGTGTGGTACTTTAAAATATATGTACCATCGGCTCTTAAAGCCCTGCCCCCTAAGACTGTATATAGGAAATCTTCCCTCTTCTACCTCCTCTGGGTAGCTAACAGTACTTTTGGCTTGCTCTCATTAGGTTCTTAGAAGAAATACCTATGCAGAAGAAATATCAATAGGGTAGGTGTACTTCTTATTTTGACTTTCATAGACAAGAAATAATTTCAAGGATAGCCTTGATGGAGATAATTTTAAAATGATAGCATTTAGAAGTCAATTGAAAAAAGAAATCAGCATAATAAAGACATTAAATTTTGTTCATAATTTTAATTAAACATTTGATATTAATTTTAATTTTTTACTTTAAATTTTATTAAAATATATATACACACACATTGTAGGTCACCAGTAGGAAGGGAAGACACCTGAGACAGTGGGAGGTTCTTATGCTTTTATAAAATGTCTGTCTTTTTGAAAGTTCAAATCTAATCATATAAAGGTAGTTAGTCCATTAAGGGAAAGTGAAAAGCCAAATTAGAAAAGTTAAGAATATAGTTGACAAAAGTAGCTTGAAAAGCTAGATATATTCAGATCAGCCGACTCAGAGGAATGATGCTTATTGAATTTTTAAGAAATTAAAAAATACGTTGTAGCTGTGATCATTATTTTTAAAAATGTTAGAAAAAAAGAGAAAGGCTCAGATTATTATAGAGTGGATAGAAAGCCTTTCTTGGAAAGGGGTGGGGGAATGGTTTCAGTTTCATTTCAACAGTAAGACACCAGAAATAATTTTTAATTATGTTTTTAAATCACCTAGAGTGATGTAAGTTTCTGAGCATTAAACAACCAAGTTAATATGTGGAATTTTTTCTGCATCTTCTCTAGAAGCTGTCTTAGCACACTGAAACACCAAGCTTGCTATCAGAAGGGTAAATCCTCCCTGTCTGATTTAACTCTATGTAGGTAATTGAGGTAACAATAGATGGAATCTTTTTGAGCCTTACTTAAGCATTGTGACAGCAAGAGTATAATGGGTCAAAGGTGGGGCTGTGAAGTATGAAAGACCTGGAGTTAAATCTCAGTTCCCCCAGGTGCTGTCCAAATGACCTTGGGAGACCCTCTCTTATGTTCCACTTATACATTCCACATAAAATGGAGACCATAGCACTTATATGTTTATTGTGAGGATAAATGAAAATCTAGGCACGGGGAGTCCTATAGAAAGGCTTTTACTCATGTACAATGTTATAAATATTTCATAGTCCCTCGGAAAATTTTGACAGTTTTAATTCATTGATTTTACTTTTTAACGATTTTGTGCAAATTACATAAGTAAAGACCTGGGTAGTTAGATAGATAACTTCCATTATACTTATGCCTTTTGTTAGTTTTTTTCTTTTACCACATGCCATGAAAAAATATTAATAGCCTTTATTTCTAAGAGAAGTTTTAGGCTTACAGAAAACTTTCTTTTAGTTTTTGAGCAATGAATTTTTATCCTTTAGATTTAATTGAGAGAATAAATGCAAATAAATGTACAACTATTATCCATTGAAATCTTGTGACTGAATACATAGTTACTTTATCAACTTTGCACATATATATGCATATACAAGTTGAGTAATCCTTCACTTTGAAAAGTTGCATGTAAACAGAACTTTCATACTGACTCTTGATATTAGTGATTTAAAAAAAAAATACTTCAGATAAATTTCAGATTTAATCTATTTTGTAGGTTTTGAATAAGAGTTTCACACTCTAAAAGTGTGAAAACTGGTTATTGATCTCTGACCTTGGAAAATGCTTTGTCTTTACTGATTCTGACAAAAATTTTTGAATCCCATTGGCTAAAAACTTGACAAATAGCAAAACGCTTTGGAGAGATTCTAGACATACTCTTGTAATGTATAATAGCCTAGAAATACTACTCTATATCACACTTTACCTTATCTAAGTATACCACCTTATACTATGTCACAGCATATCATTATACTTTATCATTCTATAGTACAGTGTATTATCTGTAGTATCGTTACACAAGTATGATTTCAATTTTAGCAGTCTGAATTAGAGTAATTATTTCAACAAAATAAAATTTGTTTATATCTTTATGTTTGTATTTTTCTTCAGTACTGTGTAATTTAGTTTTGCAATTATTTAACCAATAATTTGTTGCTGCTTAGGTTATGAAACAGAGTACAGATATATTAGAGCATTCTATTCCATTATCGCAGAAGCCCAGTTTCTATCTAGCGTTAAAATGCAACAGAGCTAAAATGACGTAGCCAGATCTTTATGACAATTTGGTTAAAGTTGAATTCCATTCAAGTACAATTGAGTTGATTAATAATGATGTCATATTGATTTTAAA
>NW_011888795.1:15670882-15675476 GCF_000151845.1 Pteropus vampyrus
GATTCTAGACATACTCTTGTAATGTATAATAGCCTAGAAATACTACTCTATATCACACTTTACCTTATCTAAGTATACCACCTTATACTATGTCACAGCATATCATTATACTTTATCATTCTATAGTATAGTGTATTATCTGTAGTTATCGTTACACAAGTATGATTTCAATTTTAGCAGTCTGAATTAGAGTAATTATTTCAACAAAATAAAATTTGTTTATATCTTTATGTTTGTATTTTTCTTCAGTACTGTATAATTTAGTTTTGCAATTATTTAACCAATAATTTGTTGCTGCTTAGGTTATGAAACAGAGTACAGATATATTAGAGCATTCTATTCCATTATCGCAGAAGCCCAGTTTCTATCTAGCGTTAAAATGCAACAGAGCTAAAATGACGTAGCCAGATCTTTATGACAATTTGGTTAAAGTTGAATTCCATTCAAGTACAATTGAGTTGATTAATAATGATGTCATATTGATTTTAAAGGCTCTGCGTATTCAATGGCCATGATCAGTACTATCGAAGCTTAACTTAAAAGAGCCTCTTACAACCCAGGCCTCTCAATGTAACTGATCAACTCAATATTTGTGCCTCACAAAGCACATTTCTGGTGTTGGTGTTTCCCCTATGAGCTAAATATCTGGGTGTTGGCAGTTGAAATTGCCACCAGTTTCACAGAATCACGTGGTTCCTCAAAGACAATTCAAGATGAGCTCTTTGGCAAATACAAAAAAAAATAGGTCAACAAAAAGAAACTACATTTTGAGAGATATAAGTAGGAACAGCTACATACCTCAGCGTAATCATGAATCGTCATGAGAAAAATATGTCTCTAGTTATTATTTAACTAGCTTAAAGGATACTGGTATGTCAGAGGACTAATATTTTTTCTCTCAGAAAGGATTTTAGTACTTGTCAAAGTCTTATCAATTAAAGATTTAGAAATATACAAAATTCTCTTGAAGACTTCTGACCAATTCTATTTTGAGACAGCCATTGTTATTGGTTGTGAGCCCTTTTTATTATAGCCTCTTGTTTATTTTTATCTCAGAGAAACTCAAGAGTGTATGCTTTAGCTCTAATGACCTACAATAGGACAGGGCCTAATTATTTCCATTGTATTGTTATTGTGTTTTCTCCATTTTATTGTTTTATTGTGATTTATTGAACCAATATAACTAAACTAACTAAATAGTTAAGTATCAATAATATGTCTAAAAACATAGATATCTATATTTTTGTTTCTCTAGTTAAATGAGTTTCTGGAGATATTAATTTGGCCTGTGTGTTAATTAGGGTTTTCTGAAAAACAGAGCTCAAGATGGGATTAGATATGCAAGAGATTTATTAGGGAAAGTGCTTATGAAAGATAAAGTGGAGAGGGGAGAGTAGGAGTTGGAAGAAAGTAACCTAGACTATGATGCAGGTATGATACTTGTGAAAGGAGAGGAAAAAGGAAGGAAGATTGGTAAGATTCTTCTGAGACAGTTTCAGTGAGGATTATGGGAAGCCTTTAAAGCAAAGTCTCACAATAGAGTAGTCCTATTTCATTGCAGAAATGGGCCTGCACTAATACCCCTGCTATGCTCAGTCATTGTTGAGAATAGCTCAAGAGACACAAGACCTTGGTGCAAAAGTGGTGGTGGATCCAGGAAAGATACATGAGGCTGTCAGAAAACCATGTCCCTGCAGTAGGGGATCTGAACGGTGCATTTTCAAGGCAATTACACCTAAGAAGACAGCGAGACACAAAAAGAAGAAGGTATAATTTGGATTTACATTATGGCTCTGCCACTTAGCATGACCCTGATCTTAGCATTAGTTAACCTCTCTGTAAAATAGGGAAATTAGTGTTTATCCCATTTATTGTAATAGTTAAACATATGAAAGAGAGAAGTGGGAGAGAAGAGGGAGAGAGAGTTTAGGAGTTTTTAAGAGGCAGACATAAATATAAATAAATTTAGGAACAATAGGAGAACATAGTGGTTAGAGCCAGACCCCTCCTGAGTTAAACTCTTAAGTCCACTCTTCTTTAATTGCATAACATTGTTTCCAAATCTTTGTGTTTTCTTTCTCTACCTGTTACATGGAGATGATAGAATTATTGTGAGAACTAAATAAGTTAACCTATGTAAAATGATTAGATCCATGTCTGGCACATAGTAAGCACTGTATATACGAAGGTTTAATATTATTATTGCTTGGACTATGTTTATTCAAATACTTGTTCATTTGGATTGTCCCATTTTATAATTTTGACTTCTTATTTTTACCATAATCTTTATTTACTTCAATCTCCTTTCCTTTCTTCAAAAACTGTTTCTTATCTGTGAGGGATTTCATCTCATAGATTTACCTGAGATTCACTTTAGAGGGGAAGGTTCTCTGAGCTGGAATACAGAAATGGAGCATTTTCAAGGGTCATTCTTTCCCATCTGCCCTCTATGCTCTGTCCGGTATCATCAGCTGATCATCCCCTCTTGATATTCTCCCAGTTTGGTTCTTTAAGAAGTTGGCTTAGGGATTCAATAGGTAGGCAATATGAAACTTCAACAGAAGACTGCCAACCTACCTAACTGAAATGATTTTATGCTTCAAAACTCATGTCCAGGCTGATTTCTCAAACATTCGTTCCTCTTTTACTTTAGTATAAAAATGTAGTCATCTTGAGCAAGTCAGTAGGGAATTTTGATTAGGTAAAATTACTGATAAGATGTCATAAAAATAAAACAGCAGCAGCAGCAGCAACAATGTATTTCTTTTCTTCCTTCAAGGAATGACTTCAGAGGAGTTTTTTTAAAAATGTCAATTGTCTTATTGCTTTCAACCCATCTTGGGGAAGTTAGTTATCATGCTCGTCTTTGAAGTAATGATTAGGTAAAAGTGACATGTCAAGTCTCAGAACTATGTAGAATGTAACATTCTGATCAGCAGGGTAATGATTTGAAGCTATATCTCATTCTCTCTTTTTTTTTTCATTTAGCTGCAACAAGAGTTTGGAGTCTGTAGGACAGGATGACACCCTGGAGTACAGCTTGCAGACTAAAGTGACATGGAGCTCATAAATGGCTCAGTTGGGATCTCAGGCAGGGAATATATGAACCAGGCTCATAGGCTAATAATTTGATGTCTAGATGTGAAAAAGAGAGGGAAGGGGATTCAAAGCATTGGCATAAAGGAGAACAATAGCAAGGGAGAGAAATTAAAGAGAAACACAGCAAGATGACAAGGTGAGTTGGAGGGGGGAGTATCATTCATCTTCTGTGAAAGCCCCCACAGCAGAAAGATAGATTAATGCTGTCAGAGCTGTTATCCATTCCATCAGCTTTATTATATGGTAGAAAGCTACCTGCCACTCTCTTGGCTGCATGCGGTGGTACAATCCTGGCTCCTTTTCCCCAGTGCACTGCAAATACTCTCTAGGTTTCCTCTTCGAAGCAGTTTTAATATTTGTTTCAATCACAGGTAGATCCATTATATTCATTTAATTTAAAAGGTCATAACAAGCAGAATTTTTGTTCAACATAAAGAGCTCATAAAACAAATGCTACTATTTATCAACTCTAATAGATTTTTGTAAAAGCCTTATAGGGATAAAGAATAAAAATCCGATGATGGTCTTACAATAAATATTTAATACTTTATTCGTATTTATGGGGTAATCTTGCCTTCCCATATTATATGGCTGTTCGAAAAATCTTAAATTGTGGTCATATGGTTTACTTGCCAGGAGATGGCAATAGAGATCTATTTCCATATTTAGCCTCACAAAAGCTCTCGTTCCACCAAAATTAAAGTAAGTACCAAAATGATTGGGATTTTCAATTTTGTTTCTCAATGCAAAATTATCCATTTTAAATCCTTGAATTATTAAGTTGTTTCTAATCATGCACAGCCTGATTTCTACCAAAAGTGTTGTCGTGACAGCTTTCCAAAAACCCAAAAATAATCATTTTGCTCTCCTCGAAGCAATAACATAATTTTGGGGAAAAAAAAAAAATCTACACATATAATCAGAAGTTTTACAAAAGCCCCAGGTTATGAATTAAAAGGAGAATTTGCTAAGATGATGACGATTAACACTTAGACAAGGATCACCGAATCTTTTAAGGAAAGTGTCAGATCAATATCCCTTGAATTTGCTGTGGAGGCCTTTAGCACTCTGAGATCAGGCCAACATTTTACTATGAGTTAAGTGTAAAGCTGTCCCTGTTCAACCTGAGCAAGGCTGAAAATGTGACAAACTATACAGCCCCTTCCATTGAAGGTATATACATTTTCTTATATTTGATAGTAGGAGCTACAAAATCCAACATTTTCTTCTTTGTTTCAGCTCTAGGAAGCTCACAGATAATTACATTTATTAGGTTTCATGAAATAGTTTTATTTTTCATACTTTTGTTCATAACATTTTTAATTTTGGGCTAATGGTTCACTTTTCTCATATCGTACTTTCATTTTAATCATGTTGAATCTCTTTTGGAAATACATGTGATTTAAGTTCATGAATGCAATGAAACAATGTGAGCACTCTGGATAGTAATTCCAGCCATTCTCTGCTGTGATGGTTTGTGGCTCTACCCATATGC
>NW_011888795.1:15677101-15679486 GCF_000151845.1 Pteropus vampyrus
TGTGAATCTCCAGGAGACTAGTCTATTTTATTCCCCCAACTCATAGATATTGATTTCAGAATTCATTTATTTATTTATTCATTCAACAAATATTTATTGATTATTAAAATATATTATGCAGTGTTGTAGAAATTAGACATACAACAGTAAGGAGAGCAGAAAAAATCCACTTAATTTCTAGTGGGAAAAGATAGACAACAAACAAATAAATAAACTATATAATAAATCAGATGGTGGTAAAGTATGAAAAACAATAAAGCAGGAAAGGGGAATAAGAAGGTTGAGGCAAAGGTGAGGAATCTCACTTTTAAACAAGGTTGTCAACTAAAGCTCAATTGAGCAAAAGAGGCAAGTCATGTGGCTGTCAGATGGACAAGTGTTCCACCCGTGTGGAACAGCAACGGCTAAGCTTCTCAGCAGAGTGAGCCTGGGATTTTTGAGGAATAAAGATGATGTACATTTTAAGAGATTATCAATTTAAAAACAGCTTTGGGAATAAAGATTTAAAAGAAAAACGAAAACAAATACAATTCTGCTGTATTCAATCTATATACGTTTTTAAAAACTGGCTATATCACACATTTGTCATTATATACCACATTTTTTAAAAATTGGTTAGAGGCTAATATTTTTTTTACATACATCTAAAGTTTCTTCTGAATCCTTTATGGAAAGTAGTTGTAATATATAACATCAAGTGACATGTTGGTTTTCAATATTTTGGCTTATATTTGTACTCTATAGAACTGACAATATAATCTGGACTCACATTAAAGAATTCTTGGATTTTGCTCTGCATGTTTTATTTAGGTACACTTTTAGTTTCATTTTTCTTTTTCAATTAATTACATATTGCTGAAAGTTAAATAGCCTCTCTTCAAAGGCAGCTGGAAACTTTTTATTTCTAACCTTACAGATGCCCTTGTGAACTTGTGAGGCAGTCATACGGGTTTTTCCTAGCTTTGAAATGTTTACTATTGGTTCTGAGATGTTTGGTTACATTTTCCCGAATAGCCAATGACTGCTGCTTCACAACCTGCTCCTCTGTCTGGAAGCTGAAGAATTTCTTTTGACATTGATTACGAGATGCCTCCTCTCTAGAGAAACTTGAAAATGTAAATGAAAAAAAATATATTTGATCCCAGAACCCATTTTGCATAAAGCATAACAGGGGACCAGTGTTTTCTGAAATACATTGAAAAGAACATGAAACAGGTCAAGTCCTAACATTTTTTGAGTTTAACAAAGAAATTTTCATAAATAACACCTGAATATATTATCTTAGTATAAGATATAAACAATGTAGATATGCATAGGACACGATATAAAAGTCTCTTATTGCTGCTGGTCTCATTCTGGCTCCTTTTCTGAGAGATGATCTTTGTGAACAGTTGTGTGTATTCCTCAGAGCTCCCTTCCTATGCATGTATAGGTATGTGTGTTTGTGTGTGTGTGTGTGTGTGTGTGTGTGTGTGTACAGTAAGTCCTCACTTAATGATAGGTTCTGAGACTTTAAATGAAATGACATAATGAAACCAATTTTACCATAGGCTAATTGATATAAATAAAAGAGTTAAATTTCTACAGCATCTCATCAACATAACGAAATAATGTTGAATGAAATGTTATTCAATAACCTGCTGTATATACATACATATGAGCATATATGTTTATATATTGTGTGTATATTGTATACACACGTGAACATATAGAAACACAGATGTTTAAAAATATAAGCATAAAACCTAAGTATAATTTTAACATAATAGAAATTAAAAATTAAATATCCACATTCCTTTTGATTAGCTTTGTTTATATATCTTTCAGAAATCATTGCATGTCATTCCATACTGCTGTATCTTATTTTTTTAGTATGCCATCATATAAATATACCACAAATTATTTAACCATTTCTCCATTAAATAGTATTTAGGTCATTTTCATTTGGAGGGAATAGACAAGCAATATTTCAGAGAATATCTTATAATGATACCTTTTCATAAATGTAGAAGGAGGTACCATTTAAAAACAATAGACATCTAGGAGCAGAATTGTTACTTAAGTACATGTGCATTTTTGGATCTGATAAAAAGTTGCTAGACTGTCTCCAGTTAGATCCCATGGGCTATATTCATGCTAAAAATGAACGACAAGTCCAGTTTCTCTAAATCTTCCCCATATTTATTCCTCAGTGTATAAATACTTTTGTTTTTGCTTGTCCAATAGGAAGGAAACCTCATTTTCTTTCACTAGCATTTCTCAGATTTCTTTGTACATTGAGTGCCTTTCATTTCTTCTTCTGTGAATGTCCTGTTTGCATTTCTTTATCCATATTTTTATTGAGTGGCATTTTTTCTTTAAAATTGATTTATTGGAGTTCTTTTT
>NW_011888795.1:15680591-15683700 GCF_000151845.1 Pteropus vampyrus
ATTGTTACTTAAGTACATGTGCATTTTTGGATCTGATAAAAAGTTGCTAGACTGTCTCCAGTTAGATCCCATGGGCTATATTCATGCTAAAAATGCACAAGTCCAGTTTCTCTAAATCTTCCCCATATTTATTCCTCAGTGTATAAATACTTTTGTTTTTGCTTGTCCAATAGGAAGGAAATCTCATTTTCTTTCACTAGCATTTCTCAGATTTCTTTGTACATTGAGTGCCTTTCATTTCTTCTGTGAATGTCCTGTTTGCATTTCTTTATCCATATTTTTATTGAGTGGCACTTTTTCTTTAAAATTGATTTATTGGAGTTCTTTTTCACAGAAATTAATATTTTAAATAGAATACAAATATTTTCACCCAAGCCATCACTTGTCTTTTAACTTTGTTAGTTATTTCTTTCTCCAGGGAGATATGTATTTTATAAGGTAAAAATCATAGTTTTCCTTTCTATTTTATGTTTGTCTCTTTAATCCCCCTAGTGTTATTTTTATTATGTAAAACAGATTATATTAGGGAATATTACTACTAAAGGAAATAGATTAAAATTATATAAGTTCAAATAGAATTTTCTTTTTCTTTTTCTTTTTATTATTTTTTTCCCGGCTTTATTGAAATATAATAGACAATTAGTTGCTCATATTTACATTGTACAATTCAGTGAGTTTTTTTTTTTTTCAATTATAGTTTACATACAATAACATAGCAGTTTCAGTCAAGGGACAGCCCCAGGTAATTCTAGCTAATCATGACTAGAGGAGGAAGGTGGGTAGCTGTTAGTGTGTTCCCCTCAAATTCATATGTTGAAGACCTAAACCCCCCAAAAAGGTGGTATTTAGATATAAGGCCTTTGGGAGATAATTAGGTTTGAATTAGGTCATGAGAGTGAAGTGCTGTTGTGGGATTAGTGCCCTTATCAGAAGAAGAAGGGAGAAATCCCTCTCCTCTCTCTTGATGCACGCACTGAAGGAAGACCATGTGAGCACACAGCAAGAATTCGGCATCTGAAAGCCAGGAAGAGAGGGACTTCACCCAGAACTGAATATGCCGAAACCTTGATCTTGATCTTCTCAGTCTCCAGAACTGTGAGAAATAAATTTCTGTTTTTTAAGCCACTCAGTCTATTGTACTTCGTTATGGCAGTCTGAGCAGACCAAGACAATAGTTTAGTTCAAAGTGCGATTTAGGGATCCAGGAAAACTATGGCTCTGTCATTTTCCAAATGTGGTTTTCAAGGCTTGCCTGAAAGTATGCCATAACTGTCAGTGTGAGCAAAAAAATGAGATAGAGACTATGTGTGAGTTTTTCTGAGCTGTCTCTGGAAATGGTATGTGTTACTTTTCATGTGCCATTCTCTAGAACCAGCCACGGGGTCATACTTCATTCCCCAGAAAGAGAAATGGATGTAGTAAACAATTCACATCCTCTATCACAGAATTTGGATTTACTTTGCTTCTGTAAAATTGTCATTTATTGAATGGGCAAAACTTTTATGTGAAATACCACCTTTACCATAAATTCCACTGACATGTATACGTAAATCATTAGAGACTCTCTTGTTAAATTGTTTATTCCAACACAAATTCCATGTAGTTTTATTTCATGCACTTTATGTTTTAATATTTTATTGTTTTATTTTAATATGTTTTTGACTATAAGCATTCTCTTTTTTAAATAATCTTTTGAATTGTAAGGTTTCATTAAAATTTTTTTTTTTTGATTGAGAAGGTTTTAATTTATAGAAAAACTTAGGGAAAATAATTTAAAATTATTGAAACTAAATCTAAGAATGTGTGTATCATTAGACATTTAAGTTTTTCAGTTTTATTGGTATTCTCAAGAATCAACCCTTGCTTTATTTACCAATCTATTACTTTTCTCTCATTAATATGTTTTGCTTTTACACTTATTACTTCTTTCTTTTACATTCATTAGATTTTTCTTGCAATATTTTGAACTTATTTTGGTATTTTTTTTCATCACCGAGTTATATTTCAAAATGTCTTGCTCAGTGAATAATGCAATTAATTTCATTCTAACATGTTTTTATATTTGCTTGTATTGTCATCCATTTATATATATTTTGATTTTTAAAATTTTGATTTATTTTTTAACCCATGAGTTTTTTTTTTTTAAATCTATTGAATTATATATTGGTTCTATTTTATTTTATTAGCAATATTATTTTGTTGTGGGAATTTACTGAGATTTGTTTGGTCTAGTACATGATGTGTTTTTTGTTTTGTTTTGTTTTTAAATATTTTACATGTGTCCTAAAAGAATGGGTATTTTTGGTTGAATATAAAATTTGGAGTTGTTCAATGGGTATAAAGTTCTACATACACAGGATGAATATGTTTTAGAGATTTGCTGTAAAACATAGCACTTACAGTTAACAATGCTGTTTATACACTTAAATTTTGTTACGAGCCTAGTTTCATGTTGTTTCTTACCAAAATTTCAAAAAATAAAGTTCTCTATACATCAATAATGATTATATTTAAATTATTCTATTCATCTATATTCTTATGTATTTTGGACAATTTAATTTGCTAATTTCTGAGAGAGTTTAATAAAAATCTGGCCATTACTGTAGAGTTGTTCCATTTTTCTTTCCCCTTTATGAATATTTTGTTTACATATTTAGAAGCTGTTCATTAGATGTAATGATTTAATTTGACTTTTCTTGGTTGACTATGTGAAACATAATTTTTATTTGATAATAATTACTACAATTAATACAGCTATATATTTTACTTTTGCTATTATTTTTCTGACATGTATATATGCGTTTTTAAAGTTTCAACAATTCTGTGTCATTTTGTTTTATTGTTTCTCTGATTTATAGCTTCAAATTAAAATTTTTTTAAAGAATATTACTATTTGTCTTTTCAAGGAGTAATTTAATTCATTTTTATCTACTGTTATTGTGTTGGAGTGTATTCTGTGCCTCTCTTATTATAATTTCTATTTTTTGTACTTTCTTGTTGTTGTTGTTTGTTTCATTCTTTCTCATCATTTTTTATATTTTTAAAAAAGGAAACTTTTTTTTTTCTTTTCTTTTAGTGGATTGGGAGTTATACATCTTAATTCTATTCT
>NW_011888795.1:15684917-15716471 GCF_000151845.1 Pteropus vampyrus
TGCCTCTCTTATTATAATTTCTATTTTTTGTACTTTCTTGTTGCTGTTGTTTGTTTCATTCTTTCTCATCATTTTTTATATTTTTTAAAAAGGAAACTTTTTTTTTTTCTTTTCTTTTAGTGGATTGGGAGTTATACATCTTAATTCTATTCTTCTGGTGATCACCCTTGACATTTTAATACATATATTTAAACTTAGAACCTTTTATTACAGATGAAAGGGCCAAGGGCAGAAACTATAAATGATTTTTCCCTTGTTACTCAGGCGATAAATGTAAATCAAAAAACTTAATCTCCTTAGATTCAAAATTGATTTTTTCTAAGTTTAATCTGTTTCAAATATTTCAGAGGATATATCATACTTTTTTTTTATTATTATTATGCTTCGTCCTCCCTTGGTGTGTTAGCAAATATATTGGTTAGACAGTGGTCTTATTCTCCTTCCACAAAGAACTTGGTCAGAGCAGGTATATTCTTCGTTAGAGCAATACCTTTCTTTGATCAAAGAAAAATCTGATAATTTCTTCAGGTACCTTTTATCGCACAGTTAAGATACTCTTTTTTTAAAAAAAAATAATTTATTATTTATGTCTACAGCACCTGGTCTTCCTAGGTGGTCTCCCATCCAAGTACTAATCAGGCCTGACCCTGCTTAGTTTCCGAGAACAGACATCAGGCTTGTTCAGGGTTGCTCCACTGGGGTGTGAACCCAGGACCTTTTGCATGTAAAGCAGATATGGTAACTGCTACACTATGGAACTACGTCCAAGATATTCTTGCCATAAAGGACCTCAAACAATTAAGTAGAAAAAGTAGTATCCCAGAGATATTAAATACATCTAAAAATAGTTTCTTGCTATCCGAAGTGTTGTTCATGGAGCAGCAGAATTGTTAACTCCTGGAAGCTTTCTGGAACCTACAAGAAGCACTGACTGCTCTAACTAATCTTGTTTTCTTTGTTTCCTAACACCTAAGAAGATTAAACAATTGCAGCTCATCTGTCAAAGAGTATATTGGTCACTTTTGGATTCATAATTTTTATGATTCTTTATTTTTTAATTTATTTTATTTCTATTATCCTCTTCTGTAACTATATGAAACTTAGTTGCCTACTTTTTGGTACAAGATAGAATGTAAATTCTTCAAAGAAATAGTTCTTTGTGATGAAATGCTATCCAGTTACAGTAGATTCATAATCAGTTTTTCCCTGAGTATTACTTATTTTTTTCAATTTTGGGAGTGGAAGTAAAGGAATTTATTCAAATGTCACCTTTCCAGTGTCTTGCAAACTGGATGATTTCACACACCTAAGCTAGAATACCCTCGGTCCTCTTAACAAAGATACTAACTTAGCAGTCTGCCATCATTACTCTCCAAATCTGTTTCTTAAAAGGTATTTTCCCCATAATTAAGAATGATTTGAATACAAGGCCGAAGACTATGCTAATGGGCTATTTACATCATTGTCTGGTGAGAGTGTATTCTCAAAATTATCAAAATGACATAAACATATTACTAAATACACTTTCTTGCTTTGAAGCACTCATAGATATTTGCAGATTAAAAAAATATTGAGTAAAATTTTATATAGTTTAATTCAAAATAATAACAAAATAATTTTACACATGCTTTCTAGATCTATACCATCTTCCTAGGCCCAGCTAAAAACTATATCATATAATGATACTTTCTGTGATCACTATGGTATATCTGAACATTGATAGAGAAAAAAATCATTTGGTTAATTTGTAATGAAATACTTTAACTTTTTTTATTATCTTAAAATTATAATTATTTAACTCTACATTTTTTTTGTATCTTGTTTACAGAATTCAACCGCAAACTCCTTTAGTACAAGGGTATATTATTTTGTACAATTGATTTATGCCTAAAATTTTTTTTGAGTGTCTGTTTTAAAACTTTTGTAGCTCTTTACTAATTAAATGTTGCTTCTCGAACTTTTTCAACAAAGTACTTCTGATAAAAAAATATTTCTGAGGATTTGGGAAATTAAATTGAAGCAAGGGGTTAGAACTTTAGTTAGAACTAAACTTTGGTTAGAAACAAAGTTAGAACTTTACTTCAAGTGTTTTAAAATTTTATTCTGTCCTCAAATTTTGTGCATGTTTATGTTTTCCATTTAGAATGCACAGGAAACAGAGGGAGCTTAGAATCTTTTCTTGAAGATTACAGGCCTCCAAAAGTTTCGTGTCAGCCCACAAAATTTCTACTCCCTTTAGAAACTACTTTTGACTATAGTCAATTGTGTTAGTTTCCTAGGGCTTCCATAGCAAAGTACCATAAATAAGTGGCTTAAAACAGTGTTTATTGTCTCACAGTTCTGAAGACCAGAAGTCCAATATCAAGGAGCTTACAGGGCTACGCTTTCTCTGAAACCGATGGGAGAAGGCTCTTAACTTGCCTTCTTCAGTTTCTGGTAGCTCTAAACACTCTTTGGTTTGTGGTAGCATAATTCCAATCTCTGCCTCCATTATCTTCCCTTTATGCGTGTCTGTCTCTATATCCAAAATTTCCCTTTTTATAAGGATATCAGTCATATTGGATGAGACTCACTCTAATAACTAACTTTATTTTAACTTGACTGCCATCATAAAGACCCTATTTCAAAATAAGTTTACAAATTGAAGTACTGGGGGCAAGAACTTTAACATCTGTTTCATGGGGGACACATTTTAATCCACAAAACCAACTTAACCACTCTCTTTTTCCAGCATGCCCCATGTGTTTTTCTCTCCAGGTAGAGTTGCTAAATTTAGTGAATAGATATACAGGAGCTTCCATTAAATTCAAAATGCAGATAAAAACAAATAATTTTTAGTATAAGTGTGTCCTAAACAGTACATTGTGCACCTTGTATCAAGTTTTTTGTTGTTGCTTATTTGAAATAGAAATTTATCTTGGTATCCTGGACTTTATCTTATAACCCTAACTCCAGGTCTTTGCCTTCTTTAGTGTGGTTAAATGATCTTTCAGAACTCTTAACTTTCTTCAAGATTTGGCTGAAGTGCCACTCACTGCAAGTAGTTTTCCCTGATTTCTTTATCTGGAAGTAATCTCTTCATTTTCCTAACTTTGGTAGAACTTAATCTACGCTTCATTCGTGATGTTCACCAGATTCAACTTGTATTAAAGTTATTGATATATATATTTATCAATATATATATATCTATATATATATCAATAAAGTGTGTATATGTATACACACTTTACCCTATTCAATGGAAATTATTTGAGGGCCAAAGGTTTTTATGATTCAGTTTTCTATCTTATTCAGCATGTAGTTCAGCTCCTTAGAAATATAGACATTCAAAACAAAACAAACAAAACAAAACAAAACAAACAAAACAAAACAAAACAAAACAAAACAAAACAAAACAAAACACCTTGTTCTTTGACTTAGCTTGCTGGAGTAAAACAACAGTATCACTTAATAACTAGGAGAGATAGAAATACATGCAAAAATTCCTACCTGATAGTGGAACTCTGAGTCTTTAACAAAATACTCTCAGTTTTTTTAAAGTGCTGCCTCCTGAGCAAACCATCGATTTGACCTACACTAAAACTTCATCATCAGGCATAGACTGCCCATTTCCCTGATTTATTTATAAAAAATTAAAGTGCTTACTGGTATTTACTTTTGATTATTTATGCCTAGATTATATTTACAGTCAGTATGAAGGAAATGTTGAAGAGTGTATTCATACTAATATTTCTTAGAAACAGCCTGGCTGAGTGTGGACTTGCAGCCCATGATAAAAAGAAGTAGGAGAACCAGACTTATTTTGATAGCAATAGTCCTGCTCAGTACTAATTGCGAGGTAGAGATGCTCTTTATTCTTTTATTCAGCCAACCAATGAGTCATTATTCATTGAGTCAGTTAAAAAATACACTTATGTGAGAATGAATGCCTTCAAGGCTTTTCTTATAGTTGGTACTTTTATAATTAAAATCCACTGGAGTTCTTTTATATTATTCATGCCAAAGGCCAGAACTAGTATTCTCCTGACACTGTAATTTAAAATCTTAATATTTTAAAAGTGCTGTTTTCCCTAAACTGATAAACTGTAGGTCACTAGTTTGTCCAATACTAATAGGTATACATCATCCCCTACACTTGAAAGAAAGAGCTTCTGTTCACAAATAAATTTGGAAAATACTGGATTAAAATGCTTCTTAGATATTTGAATACATAAATGTGTTTATATAATAATGAGTCTAATCTTTGTGTGCTATATTTATAAATACTCTCTGGGAAACTATCATATTATATTAAATTTTCATTGTACAAATTTATATTTTGAAGACTAAAGCTTGATCTGTATATGTAAATCTATATGATAATTTATGCCGTAACAGCTTCTTTCATTGTAATTAATATTTTCTAAATGTCAGTTTAGCAAACCTCTTTTTTTCCTCTCTCACAAAAATGATGCACAATATGAACTAATTAATGTGTTAATTGGGTGTGTCAATCAGTTTTGTCAGGGAAGCAGAAATACTATGAGCATTGTAGAATAAGAAATTTATTGTAGAATATTAGGTCCCACAGCTATAGGAGTCACTGGAGAGTGAAGATCTGCAATGAGCAGTTAAAGGATCAGAGAAAAGTCACTAATAGCCCTTCTGAACCTGGGGACATACAGTTGCTAGAGTGGGGCCACAGGGAATTGTTGAAAGGTCTATGGAAGGCTGTTTTCCCTCTGACTCGGGTCACTATTGTTCAGCAGGATCAGGAGTTAGGAAGGCGAGCTGGAAACAGAGTGTGAGTGAGTGAGGACAAACTGGAATCTCCTGGCCCCTTTGCATCTCTATTTCATATCTACCTACTGATAGTGACCTTCAAGGTATAATGGCAGCAGCTTTGCTTCTGCCTTCTAAATCTCTCAAAAATTTCTTTTTTGGCTGACTGTAACACAAAAATAATCTGAGAAAGGGATTGTGTTTTCAGCTTAGGTAAACCGACATGGAATAAAGCCACCGCAATAGGATTTGGGATATATTTCTGAGCTGTTTTCAGAAAAGAACACTTTGCATCTTGTGTTGTAGTTTTAGTCCTATCCCTCAATAGTGCTATGTGATCTTGGACAAGTGATTTAACACTTTTAGCCTCAGTTTCCATATTTACTAAATGAGGGGGCTATAGCATCTCTCTCAATTTTAAGAGAATTGTGAACATCTTTAGCTCACTCATGCATATAACACATTAAATATATTTTGTAGAAGTATAATAAAGATTATATACTTCTATTATATTGTAGAAGTGTAAATAAAAACTAGATTCAAGTCTGGACAAATCCATCAGCTCTTTCTAGGACTGAAGGTAAACTGTCTTAGGAGACATTAACCATATTCTGTAGCCATTAGGACAAGTTTAAAGAAGAAAAATAAAAACTTTCATTTCATTCTAATCTGAAGGGTTTTTAAAATATTTACTCCCCAATGTCATTTCTCCCCAAATTATTATATGTTGCATTTATAAGTAGTTCTAAAAGGTTAGGGTTTTTTTTATTTTTTAATTTTTTTGCTTTGCAATTTCTTCAGTGTGTTATAAGAGATAAAACTTGCTTCACTGCTAAAGTTAATTTCAATGTGAATTTAAATGACTAATAGAAGAAATAGTTTGACAATATTGAAACACAATTGCTTTTTCCGTAATTAAAGAGCAAGTATATAATGTTATTACTTTTGTTAAATATTTATGAGGCCCCTACAAGTCACTCTGCTAACTCTGACAATACAGTTATTCAAAGATACATAAGCACCAGGCTAGATCAAAGCACAAACTTTCAGTGGAAGAAATGGAATTCTATGATAAATTTAGTCACACGATCTTATGAGAGCTTAGAAGAAAGCCAGGAAAAGAAATCGCTGAAGAGGTGGTATCTGAACTGAAGTAATTTTTTTCCTCTTAGTTTTAAATATTTGTTACAGTTTAATGAAAGGGAGTTAGCTTGATGAAGGGAAGAGATACAAAAGGGAAATCTAGTCACAGAAACATCAAATCAGATGAGGCTAGAGACAACGGCTCATTTTGCAATATGCGCCAGAGTATTGGGCTGTCCACCTTATTTTAATCCCAAAGTCTCATGAGTAGAGCTATTATTTTGTGACTGTCACAAATGAAAGAAGAGGAGGTAAGGATTCAGGCTGCAGTGATAAGAAGGGCCTGGGTTCATCTAGTGAATAAGCTACGGTTTGTTTTCTGAAGGAAAAGATATAAAAAGTGTTTAGCACAAGTTTGGCACAGTCACATTGGCTTTTTTGAACTTTTTGACAGATATTGGAAGGACAAATTTGAAATGAGTATGAGTTACAAGGGTGGGAACCAATTAAAACATAATAGTAATAATCCAGGCCTACTTTAGGATAGTGGTAGAAAAAATGGAGAAGAAATTAAATATAAAAAATAGAAAGTGTTTTATTACATAGTCTGATTAAAAACATTGGGCTATGTTGAAATCAAATTTACTCATCCTTTCACTTTTAAAATAACTATGGTCTATTTACCTTCTAACATGTAAATTATAACTAAAACCTGATTGTAGTTTCAGTTTGTTGAAGTTTGGTTGTTTAATCTATGTGCCATCAAACTTCAAAGTCGTTGAGCAGACATAGTTCATGTTCCAGACAATATAAGTAGCTGACTGTCTTTTTTGTCCCCTCCTTCAGTATCAAAAGAATGATAATAGGGCAGCAATCCACACAGCTAGAAACAAAACATTTCATTTCCCAGAATTTCTTGTAGTTACAGGTGGCCATGTGACATAAATCTGTCTAATGAGACATAAGTAGGAGCCTACTAGGATTTCCGGGAAGATTTTATTTCCTTCATAAATCTATCACGTTTGTTTTCCTGCTTGCAATCCAGCTGCAATGGTCAGCTTGTCACTGTCCATTTTGTGACCATACATTAAGAACGATAAAGTAGGAAGATTAAGAGAGACTGGTTGCTGGAACATCTATACCAGTGCTGAATTGCCAAGCCCGGGCCTCTTGTTATTTGAGAAAATAAATCCTTTTCCTGGTTAAAACACTGTTTTATGGTTTTTATTATATGTAGCCGAATGCATCCTGATTGCTTGTTATAATTGCATCACCTTCTTCAAAAGGCATCTTGAAAGAAGTAAAGTAAGGAGGAGATGGGATATAAATTATGTCCTAAGTTTACCTAGTTTACCTAGTCGACTCATTTTGACATTCTTTAAGCAACTATTCTTTGCAACTATTCTCTGGTAACAGTGTGGCACTGTGTAAAAAAACTAAACCTTTTTTTTCTCCCCCCCCACCCCGCCCCCAGTGGCTAAAATCTTCCCGCAACTTTTCTCACTGGCAAATTATAATAAGAAGATATAAAAAGCTTTTGGCTCATTTTATGAATTTATAATGAACAATAAAAAGAAAAGAGTTAAGGAAAGCATTTAAGAAAGGCCAGAAATGGCTAAAGCATCCACTGGACAAGACTGGATTTTAATACCTAGTCAGAATGTTGCCAAGAGATGTGCCAAAAGATAATGTAGAGAATGAAATTAAAAAGCTAGCCTGTTGTTTTCCCTTGAGCTGGAAAGAATACACTCCAAGCGAATAGTTGACAAGCAATTATCTCACACAATTTTCTTAAAAGACCTTGAGACATAGACCTTCTTTAAAGATCATTTCCTTCCTTTTTTTCTTTTTTAATTCAATTTTGTTTTCTCCAATGGCTTAGCTCTAAAGTGGGACCACTCTTTGCTGTAGATTAGAATATGCTAGCCCTCAGTAGTTAAAGTATGTGCAAAACGACAAAAAGAATATCAGGAAAACTTAAACAATTTGAACTTAAAAAAAAGTTGTTTAAAAGATGCAGGTTAATGGGATCTTTTCGATAAATGACATGAGATGTAGATCTTATATCTTTCACAAAAAACAACTCAAAATGGATCATAGGCTTAAATAGAAAGTATAAAACTTCTAGAAGATAAGATAGAAAAAATATCTACGTAACCTTGGATTTGGTGATGAGTTTTTAGATACAACACTGAAAGCATGATCCATGAAAAATACATTGATGTAGGACTTTATTATAATTAAAAATTTCTGCTCTGCAAAAAACACCATGAAGAGAACAAAATGATAAGCCACAGCCTGGGAGAACATATTTGCAAAACACTTAATAATGAATCTGTATGCAAAATGTACCAAGAACTTTTATAACTCAACACTAAGAAAATGAACAACCTAATTAAAAATGGGCAAAACAAACATACATAAAACAGACACCTCACCAAAGAATATATATATTTAATGGCAAATAAATCTATGAAAATAAAATATGTTCAGTATCATATATCATAAAAGAATTCAAATTAAAACAATGAGGTAACCATACATTCCTATTAGAATGGCTAACATCAAAACAATTCACAATAGCAAATGCTGGCAAGGATGTGAAGCATTAGGAACTCCCAATCATTGTGCTGGGTATGCAAAATGGTATAGCCATATTGGAAGATAGTTTGGAAGTTTCTTACAAAGCAAAACATAGTATTACCATATGATGCAGCAATTGTGCTCTTAGGTATTTATCCATTTCATCTGCAAACATGTTTACACAAAAACTTGCACGCAAATGTTTACGGTAACTTTATTCATAATTGCTCAAATGGAAATCAACAAAGATGTCCTCAGTAGGTAAAAGGAAAACTGTGGCATCTATCTATCTATCTATCTATCTATCTATCTATCTATCTATCTATCTATCTGTCTATCTATCTATCTAATCTATCATCTATCTATAATGGAGTGTTATTCAATAATGAATAGACATGAGTTATTAAGCCATGGAAAAAAAAACCAAGGGAAAATTAAATGTATATTACTTAGCATAAGAAGCAAGTCTACAAACTGTATGAGTCCAATTATATGACATATGCAAAAGGCAAAATTATAGAGGCAGGAGTTCAGAGGGATAGGTGGGAGGGAAAGATTAATAGGGGGAAGCACAGAGGATTTTTAGGGCAACAAAAGTATTCTGTGTGCTGTAATGGTGGATACATGACATTATGCATTTATCAAAACTCTTAGAACTGTACAACACAGAAAGTGAACCTCAATGCAAGCTAGGACTTTGCTGATAATAATGTATCAATTTTGGTTTATTCGTTGTAACAAATGTCTCACACAATTCAAAATGCTAATAATAGGGGAAACTGTATGGGAGGAGAGGGTATATGGGAACTCTATACTATCTGCTCTATTTTTTTATAAATCTAAAACTTCTGTAAAATAAAGACTCTATTAATGTAAAACCTTAATTTTAAATGTGAGAAGAGTAATTTAGTGTAAGCAGCAACAGAAATTGTCAATAAGTCATTCTAAAAGGAGAGAAACCAAAGGCCTTAAGTATGGCCTTTCATACTTAAGGCCATATTCTTTCATTATACTTACAAATAATCACAACAAACCTTAGAAGGAAAGAGATGTTATCCAAATTTCTGTAAGTAAAGTCACTAAGTCTTAGAAATTCTGCAATTGCATTAGGTAAAACAACTAGGAACTGCTGTTGCTAGATCCAAACATGGTTCCTTCTAATGGTAAATTCCAAAGCTGTCTTAACTCACCAGTTATACACTTGTGCTCTAGAATGAGGAGACCCCGCTTCCCATGCCAGCTCTACCACTTCCTAGGTAGGTAATTCTAGGCAAATTACTTACCTCTATAAACCTCAATCTTCTTAATTTCAAAATAACTTAATAATAGTTTTATTTTATTGATTATTAGAAACAAAATTCTTAGCCGAAAGTCTGTAAGACATTAGTCAATATAAATTTCTTTCCTATCATCATCATCATCATCATCATCATCATCATCATCATCATCATGTCATCATCATTATCTGTACCAGTGGCAATGGATGAATTAATGATCTGAGGAAATATGAACCTAGAAGAAAGGTAAGTAAGTAGAAGAACCCACAGTTACCAAAGGCAGAGAATTAATTTTCACAAAGAAACAAAGTGGAAAAATAGTCATAGCTGGCACAGGTCTAGAATGATGCTTTTCTTCAACTTTTTTTTTTTTTTAGCATCTTTATATAGATAAAATCAAGCCATATGTATGTATGTACGTCTGTGTGTATATATATATATATATGTATGTGTGTGTGTGTATATATATGTGTGTATGTATATATATATACATATATATACATACACACATATATATACATACATATATATACATACATATATATAGCTTTCTTAGCTATTACTTTAAAGGGAAAACGAATTATAAACAGCTGTTGGGTGGATGTGGAGCCAGAAAAAGAAAAGGCTCTTTTTCATACTTTACTCTGGTGTTAATAAATGTGGTGGAGACAAATCATTAAGGTCCTGTGAGAATCTTTTGGAATTTCAAAGCAGAAACTGCCAGAAATGTCTCTCTATCTGTTGCTTCCTCAAATTACAAGCGTGACTCCAGTTTAGAGCTCTCAGAATAATTTTAAAATAAGGATAAATTTCCAAGATGTTGCAAATACGCAGGAGCAAATGCTTGATATCTAAATGAAGTTTTTAGAGCAGTGTACCACTTAAACCCGCTTCGATACATGGACAAAAGTTATAACAAAATGCCAGGAAAATAGTAGGTGTGCTATCCATATTGAATGAATGAATAAGTAATTCTTCCATTCCCACCCAGTAATGTTGATTTTTCTGGTGTGCCTCTAGAAACAACTGCAGTTTAACCATCTCTCTGGAGGAGTCTGAGGAAAGTTTTGGAAATATCAGTGAATTATCACTGAATTGCTCCATGTATGTGTGGCCTCAAGACACAAGCCCTAAAAAGGGGGAGAGGCAGAAAGTTGATGGCTATCTTCTCTGGACCAAAACAGGAAGATTATTTTCTCTAACTCCTACAGATAAAAATTTTAAAATAAGAATAGAGCGTAAGAAAGAGCAGAAATTGAATGAGGCTCTTCATGTGACATGGACTCCATTAGGAACTAAATGCTTGTGTACCTCTCAAATTCATGTTGAAGCCCTAACCTCCCAATGTGATAGTATTGGGAGGTGGGGTCTTTAGGCAGTAATTAAGTTTAGATAAAGTCGTGAGGGTGAGGCCCCACAAAGTGATTAGTAACTTTTCAAGAAGAGAAAGGGGAACCAGAGCACCTGTTCACCCTGTATTTTTCTCTCACCTCCTTGACATGAGAGGACACAGTGAAAAAGTGGCCATCTGCAACCTGGAAGAGGGCTCTCATAGGAATGTGACCATGCTGGCATCTTGATCTCAGACTTCCAGTCTCAAGACCTCTGAGAAAATAGATTTCTGTTGTTTAAGCCACCCACTGAGTCTATGGTATTTTGTTTTGGAAGCTCGGGCAGATTAAGGCAGACTCTCTTTGGACATGGTGAGAGTCACAATAGAATGAGGAGATGGTGAAAAAAGAAACAGCACCTGGAGTATGTGGATCTTGCTTTAATTGAGTATATGATTCAAACTGAGCTAAACAGGACTCTACAAAGTAACCAGAGAAATGGATTCCCAGGGGTTTGTGCTATCAGCTGGTTATTTCGAGGCTTTAAAGCTTATTAGTTTCTTTTGAGATCACTGTAAAGTGCTATAATTCAGTCTAGATAACATGTCATATTTTATCAATTGTGACACATTTGTTTTTGTTTATGTTTTCCCAAATCTGAAACTAGAATGTGTTTCACAATCAATGGTACCTTAAAATAATCAGTAGTATTTTCCCATTGTTTAATGGCTCATAAAATAATGATATAGCATATAATTTAGCCTCCTAGATTTGATGAAATACTATGTGAAGAACATAACAGCACTTTTCATTACCTTCTTATGTGATCACTTCTTTATTCATTCATAAAATATGTTTTTACTTAACCAGTAGCATTCTAGATTCTATCTGTACTTGATGCTGGGGTTAAAGCTGAATCAGGTCCCTGTCTTAAAAGAACTCACTGCTGAGCAAGGCGGATTTGCACACAGATAAAAAAGGTGAGAGATAATAAAGCTTGAAATAATGAAGTCACAGTGAGGGTAAGAAAGATCATATAGATATGAGAATTAGTAAGGAGACAGAATTGAGAAGAAGCTAATAAGTTTGCTCTGGTAAAGTTTGAGTAATTGCATGAATTTTCAAGATAGAAAATATAAAAGGAAAACAGGTTTTGATGAAAACCTAACAAGTTTTAGATATCTATCAACCATTCGGGACTGGACTTAAGGAAAGAGCCCTGAATCAGTCATTTAGATGTGTGAGTTATTGATATGTAGTTGGCATGGGTTACCAATTAAATTGCTCAGGGTGAACATGTAGAGGAAGAAAAAGCCAAGGATAGAGCTTTGGGGGTACACCGGGACAGGAAAGATTAGAGAAGGAGGTAACCTGGAGGGAGTGGTCTCTAGGAAGCCACAGAGGAGAGTTACAGGAGCAAATATTGCTATAGAAAGAATCAAGTGAGATGAATTTGCAGAATCTATTAGGTGTGGAAATTCCAATGATAGAATCTGTCATTAAAAGGGTTAATATTTAGTATTATTTTCTTAGTTGTTATTAAGCAACCATGAGGTTTCCTATGACTATGTAAAGAACATATTTTGTTATTCTAGGTAGAATAATCTCTATCCTTTCTCCTATCTCTTTCCTGATTTCCTTTTGTCTTTACTTTTATGGTCTTGTGTGTTAAAAGAAATTTCAAATATATTTTGGAAGAATGGGAGGTATAAATTATAAATATATAAAAATAAGTAAAAACATTATCGTGATGCATTTTAGAATTCATTTGATTTTTTTACTGAAATAAGGTCTAGGGCATGAGTTAGTAATTAATATCAATGTGTAGAAATGAAGGCTTGGCTTGCCTTGTTGTTCTCCTTTTGTGTGATTTGTGACAGCAGCTCTTTATTCAAACTATTTTAAGGGTTGAGCTCGTATTATTAATGATTCAGGTGCACTAATCGAATAATAAACCTCAAATCCACATTGATTTCAATCTCTACTCAGGACACTAGGGAAAATAATCAGTGTTTGCTGAAGGAATGAGGGAAATTGAAGAGGAAATAAATGTTATTTTAAAAACCCCTTTGGAATATATTAAATAGGGAAGAAAATTTGACAGCTATTTTAAAGGTAATTGACAGCTTCTCTTAAAAAACATCACCTTACTAATGTGACAATTATGCCATAACATATTTAGAACTTTTAGTATAGGAAAGTGTTGCTTAATTTTTAAAAGAATGTGCTTAAATTTATCTTATTGGTGATTAGAAAGATTTAGAAGTGCCTTAATTTCTTAGAGGGCTCACATGGAGTTTTCCTTAGGTGGTTGTGATCAGTTTCCAACGGTACTATTATTTCTTTAACCAAAAGCTGATAGGAGCAGAGAATGACCTAATAATGGTAATAGTCGTAGCTGTAATTTTTAAGAAATTATAAGATGTCAGTCAAGGTGCAAACAATCTTATACACAATATTATATTAAATCCCCACACCAGAATGATAATTATCAGTTTTTCAGAAGTGTAAACTGGAGCTTAGAAAGGTCACTCAGCCCAAAATGCCAGAGGTAGAATTAAAACCTGCAATTTTAACCATTATGTTCTATTCACTTGGAATTCATTCTTCCCAAATGCACTTATTCTTCAAGTTTTGTCTATTTTACCTTTTAAATACTTATTAAATCTATTCTAATAGATTTAATGGATATTCTTCATCAATATCCATCCCTAGTTCATACAGTCTTTATTTTGTTGCTGAACATTGCAAAAGCCTTATACCTGGAGATTTCCAGCATGGTAGAGTGAAGAGGTCACCATATTCTATCTTCAAAAGGCAACTCTAAGACTAGAAAATTACCAAAAACAACCATTCAGAGCCCTTGAAATTGTCAATGATTTAAAGTAAACTGAGAGGCAGTGATTAGTGAAAAACTGCTAAACTTCAAATAAGGAGAGTAGGAATCTAAGGCATTATTACCCATAGCCGCATCCATTTATATAATAGCAAAACTTATGACATAAATCTATACCAATAATTGTATAAAATGTTAACAAACTAAGCACTCAAAGCAAATGCACACATTATCAGAGTAAAAAAAAAAAAAAATTAAGATCCAACTCTATACTTGCTATAAGAGACACACTGTAGGTTCAGACTCAACAGATGGAAAGTGAAAGGATAGAAAAATATACCATGCAAACAGTTAAGACAGATAAATTACTAGAGATAAAGTGGAACATTTCATAGGGATAAAAAGCTCAATTTTCCTGAAAGATATAACAATAATACATATAGTACCCGCAAATGTGTTAAGTTAAAACCAACAGAAGAGAAAGGAGAAACAGACATTTGAACAATAATATTTGGAGACTTCTAACCCCCACTCTCAAAAATCGATACCCAACTGAACAGACAGTTGGGAAGGATATAGAAGACTTAAGCAACACTATTCACCACCTTGATCTACCTGACATTTTATTTAATCAATTAATTAATTAATTAATTAGGTGAGGCAACCCTTGGTTGACCTCACAGATTGCAAGGACCTTGTCAGTTTACAATCCCTTATTTTTTTATTTTTTATACCTACAGCATCTGGTCTTCCTAGGTGGTCTCCCATCCAAGTACTAACCAGGCCCGACCTTGCTTAGCTTCTGAGATCAGATGGGATCGGGCTTGTTCAGGGTGGCATGGCCGTCGACTCTCTACCTGACATTTTAACCAATAGAGAGTTGAATACATATTTATTCATGTATTCTCCAGGTTAGACAATATATGAAGCTATAAAAAGTTTCAATTTTTAAAAGTATCAAAATCATACAAACTATGTTCTCTGAACATAATGAAATTACATTAGAAATGAATCAAGCCCTAAGCATTACCCCCTATTTATGATCTAAATGGATATGGCTACAGGTAATGGGCAAAATTAGAGTTCACTAGATTTTATAATTTATTCATCTGTACCTTATTTATGTATAAAGATAAGTATCTCTAAAATATTTAAGCTACCGCTTATGTAGAATACTGTTAATTCTATTATTAATATCCACTATATAAATTAATGAGAATTAATCTAATCGATTGAGTCATAAAATATTTCTTGAGTGCCTACTATGTGTGTCCTATTGTTTTTGTTTTTGAGGATAAAGTAATAGACAAGGCCAAACTAGGAAATATTCTTTGCCCTTCACTTAGCTTACACTTTCGAGAATGATTAAAGAAATAAATTAATTAATAAGTAAGTCTAATGTATATTAAAAAGCAGTAAATGTTATGTGAAAATATTAAATAGGGTATGAGGATAAGGAATACTGGGACAACGGGGTACAGTTGAACATTTAAAATTGGGTAAAACTTCCTTGATAAAGTGATATTTGAACAAAAGCTGGGGGGAATGAGCCTTGTAAACATCAGGAGGAAGGAGACTTCAGGTAGAAGAAACAGTAAGTGCAAAGGCTCTGGCATATTGGCAGAAGGGCAGGAAGGACATTATGTTGGCAGAAGAATGAACTGGGGGGGAGGATGGCAGAAGATAAGATCAGAGAGGTAAGGGGGCTAGTTTGTGTGATAAGGATCGTTTTACTGAGTGAGCCATTGGAGGGTGCGGATTGAAAAGAGGAATAACATCTTTTAGATTTCAGTTGTTAAAAGAACGTTCCAACTGATGTGATGAAAAGAGATGTAGGAGGCCAAAGATGGTAGCAGAAAGGTAGATTAGAAGGCTACTGCAATTGTCCATGCACGAGGTGCTGGAGCGTTGGTTTGGGAGAGACTGCTGGAAGTAGTGAGACATGGATGAATTCTATATACACAGTGTTGTGAAGGAAAAGCAAAAAATCTCTTAACACCCTGGGGATGTGGAATAAGAAAATGAAAGAAGTTAAAAACAACTCCAAGAATGAAAATCTATTTTGTACATTCATTCTGGTAATAAGCAAAGCCTCTGCCCTTGCCTGAAGCACTTGTGGAAGCTCTGGAGTGTGTCCTATCTAATTAAGTGCTCTTCGATCACTCCCATCCCAAGCATTACTCATTAGGATAACTGATGGCCTTTAGAGTAGGGGTTGGCAAACCTTTTATGTAAAGAGCAAGACAGCAAATATTTAGGCTTCGCAAAGCAGACTGAACTCTGCCACTGTGGCATGAACACAACCGTAGACAATACGTAAACAACTGAGTTTAACTGTGTTCTAAAAAAACTTTATTTACATAAACAATTAGCAGGCAGAAATTGGTATGCATGCCATAGTTGGCCAACTCCTGCTCTGTGGTGCGGCTTAAATGTAATGTCTCACTGTCATAAATAAAGTACACTTACTGATTTCCTTGTTCCTTGAATAATCCAAATTTTTTGTTCCCTTGGCTTCTAATGCTCTTCCCTCAAATTCTCACATGATCTTTTACATCACTTTACTCAAGTCCCTGTTCACAAGTCATTTCCTCAGAGAGGACTTTCTGTCTAAAATAGCAACCTCTTCTCACCCTCTTTCCCTTTGGCTAATGTTTCTCCATAGCAGTTGTCACTGTTAACATCACATCATGTGTTAATTTTTTATGTTTATGTGTATCTCTTACTAGAATGTATGCTCTGTAAAGCCTGTGATTCTTTTTCTGTTCCTGGTATATAGTAGACACTCCGAGTTCATAGAATTCATGGACACTGAGTACTCCTTTAAGTTGTGCTTACTTGACATTCCACACTCTCCTGCTACCATCATGATTCAGACCTGAACTGCTCACAGTTCACGATCTCTATCATGTACGAACCAAGATAATTCTTCTTATTGTAACATTTTCACATTATTTTGAAATTATTTGTTTATGTTATTTTTACTTCCAAAGACAAGAGCAAGGACCAAATATCATTCATCTTTCTATCTTCAGTGCCTAGTATAGTGAATGGTGTAGAAATTCAGACTTAAAAATAGAGTTTGTGTCTTTACACTTTATAACATTTGGGATCATTTTTTTGTGAATTGGGATTCAGAGGTATCTTTTCCAAGACTTATCTAATGCTTAATGAAAGAGCCATCTTTTTTTCACAATAAATTAATGAAAGATTTTTTTTTTTTATTGGCCATGTGAAAGCTGCCAGTATGATCAACCAAAATATTAGATATGATATATTTCTCAACATGTAGTTGTAACTTTGTGGATCTGCTTCCTAATAAGATCCCCTGAGGATAAATTACTGACAGATGCAACAAGGCCAGTGTCACATTTGATTCTGAGATTATATGGCACCTTAGAACCACAAGGGTATATACATCAGCAGTGGCCTTTAATTATATCTGTGGGGGGTGGGGGGTAGGGAAATCTGCTCTTGGTTAGTGCTTCTACTCTTTTGAGGAGAAAGGCAACAGGGTAAGGATTGTGGGATCATCACTCAGGGTCGTGATGATTAGGGATCATCAGCTTTGCTGCATACGAAGATGAGGGGTACAGTATTTATAGGTATTTACTTATATTATCAAATAGATACAATATTGCATAAACCAAATACTAATAAAAAGAATCGTATAGAAAGTGAAAGAATAGATTATCTATACTGATTAATGTAGTAGTGTGTTATCATCCCCATTTTTTTAGATAAGGAAACCAGGCTAGGAAATGTTGAGTAACTTACATACAGAACAACAATTAAGAAATAACAGTGCCAGGACCTGAACCTCGGTCCACTAATTCTTAAGAATATACTCCTAACTACCATTCTATACTGAAACATTTGATGCTACTAAGACTTCTGGATAGATTACTTGTGATCTATATACTCCAACAGCCTTATTACTCTTTACATTGTATCTCAAGTTCTGGCTTCAAACTCTGGACCTCTTTTCAAATTTAACCTTGAAACTAAGTCTTCCTTGAATCCTATCTTTTCTTCTATTTTTATTTTCTAAACTGTGGCCTGACCTGTTTCTTAGAAATAAGTTGTCCCTAAAGATTCCCTACCTTTAATAACCTCAGCTTCTGGTTATACACCAAGCAAAGACTTTGCCTCTGGAAAAATCTTTCCTAGAGAAACACAATACAATAAGCTAATTATTTTACAAAATCTACTTAGATTAGTTGTTCTTAATATCTTTGAGACCAGTAGTTCTCAAACAATGGTCCCCAGACCAGCAACATATGCATCATCTATCTCTGGGAACTTGTTAGAAATTCAGAGTCTTAGAGCATAGCCCAGACCTACTGACATAGAAACTCTGGGAATGGGTCCCAGTAATCCATGCTTTAATAAGCTGTCCAGGTGATTATTATGTACACTAAAATTTTAAAAACATAGATTCACCCCATCTCTTTTACTACTCTGCTGGGAATTAAAACAAATAATGAAACAAAACAAAGCAAAATACTTAGTTCCTTCAAAGTCTCAGATGACATTTTCTTATTATTACTCTACCACCCAAACTCATTTGATGTATTGAATATTAAAATATTTTAGAAGAAATAAAATTTGAGGATAGTGCGATCAAATGGTATTCATCTTAATTCAACAGTAAATTTAGAATGATAAATTCTTTTATATTTTTTTTAGCTACCTTGGTTGATTACTGCTAATTTCTCTCTGTTTTTACCTACCTTGCTTATACTGACAAATTTAACCAAGTTGTTAGAAATGTGCTGTGATTGCCAACTCCTTAAAAGGTCACTCAAAAAATCTGCTTGGTAAGCCAAGCCAAGGTTATTTGTTCTACTGAAGGAAAAACACCTCCCTAATAGTGTCTTGGTAGTGTCTCAAAGAGACACATAAGAAAAAAGATATTTATAAAGTTATGGACTCTGATTTGAGTGGTTTAGGGAATTTCAAGGCAGAAAACTGATTAAGATTGAGTAAATTTTGTGGCATAATAATTCAAGTTTGGTGGACACAGCAAGGTGAGAGGGCAAGAGTGAGTCTTGATAATTAAACTGCTCTTTGCTATGCAAGCTGTCTGCCAAGTGAGCAAGATATTATCTTGAAAGAAGATCTGTTTTCCCAGATGAGAAAATCATTTTTTTAAGATAAATTGGTTGCAGAAATTTTCTGAAGCAAACAGTTATGTTATTTATTGGCCTACTGGCTTATATTCCTGGGCAAGAATTTCTTAGAACACATAGTTAAGTCATGTTGACACAGGTGGTCTCACTTCTCCTCCTCACAGTTAATTTAAGTGGATACAGGTGGTCTCAATTTTCAACCTTCCCTCTCTGCTACCCAGGATCATTCTTCAGCCTGAGCTGCACAAGGGATCAAGACAGAGCTGCAACACTGTCTTGTTTAAGGTATGGTGATCATGCATCAACTTTACAGTGGTGGTGATTTCAGCCTCTGTAAGCATCCGGTTTTCTTGTTCTTTTTGTTGGATGATTATTTTCAGAATTATTTAATGGTACAACAGTGGCACCATGATGTTTAAACCTCTGGAGATCTCAAGTTTGAGAACTATATACGGGCAAATACTAACAGGATATTTATAATCAGAGTTTGTAATCTACTAATCCAGAAGCCAGTAGAATAAATTAAATCAAGAGAATAAAACTTATCCCCAATCTGAAGACCTGACAGGAAGAGCTATGAGGGTATAAACTAAATGACTTAATTCCTCATTTCATCACTTCTTTGTTTTGTTTTTGTTTTTGTTGTGTGTGTGTGTTTATTTCTTATACCAGAGAGGTCTGTAGCAATAAGAACATTTTTTCCCTCAAGACAACACATGTTCTCAATTAAAAACAAAACAAAACAAAAATCTAGCGTTTTATCTATAGTGGCCTATTTTGATCCACTTTTTGTACAATTTTATCAAAATCACAAGGGAGGTACTTTATGGATTTATTTACATTGTCTCCTTCTGTTATACTTTAAACTCTAGCATGAGGCTAGCTACATAATTTGCAGAACCCAGTAGTAAATAAAAATGTAAAGCCCCTTGTTCAAAAATCTAGAAAAAAAGTGCAATTAAGCATACCGAAGTATAAAATGTTTTCTCTGAAAAGTATCTCATTCCTTAAAAAACATAATATGGGTAATGATACCTGTACAATAGCTAATGTTGATGTTCAACATGAGCTTTAATGTCAGGACAAGGATTTGTCCTGTTTCGAAACAAATTTAACTTTAAGAGGCAGTGGAGTTTTCAGGATTTGTGGCTGTCCACAGTGGAAAGGAATCGGATCATAAGGAGGGGAATGAGCAGAGGTTACTGGAGAAACCCAGGAGAGGGGCAGAGAACAAGGGGGTAAGTGCTGTTAGGTTCAAGTTGTGAATTGAGAGATCTAAAATAGATTTGAATTTTTTATAGTTTCCATGTGTCTTGGCTAAGAACTCTTTTTAGGAAACAGTTTTGAGATCTAAATTTATTTGAGGAGTTTCTCCATACAAAGAAAAATTCATTCAATGAATACTTTAAATTTTATCTTTTTTTGTTCTAAGGTGCCTCTGGTATGAAAAAGTTTGCTAATATTAAAAATTCTCCCAAGTCTACGGCCATGCCACCTTGAATGTGCCCAGTCTTGTCTGATCTCGGAAGCTAAGCAGGGTCGGGCCTGGTTAGTACTTGGATAGGAGACCACCTAGGAAGACCAAGTGCTGTAGGTGTTTTTTAAAAAAAATTTCCCAAATATTCACTATAAATCACTAAAATTCTCCCAAATATTCACACTATTAATTATCTTTGATATAATTATGCAATTTAGTGAATTAAGCACTGGAATTAGATTTATAGTGCAAAACCATGTAAGAAATAGAAATCTGGCCCAGAGTGGATATTGAGTGACTTCTAGATGAACGCATGAGTGTCTACCAACGGTTGGTAGAATAAGTTGCTGTTCACTTTGTCTTGGACCCTCAAACTTAATAGTCAGTTCTCTCCAATTGGAAATTGATGAATAGGCATTTCTTTGTAGATCAACTGTTTTGAGAAGAGATCACTTTCAAAACCACACTCTCATGAACAAATAGGATAAGATGGAGGAAAATTTTTGGTGATTCAAGGCAATTTTTCTACTATAAGGACACCAGTGTGATGAGTCTTTATGACCTTGTGAACCTTTGGAATCTGATGGAGAGATAGACTTATCTGTTCTCTTCCCTATGAACTTCCTCATATAGACTTAACAGAAAAGATGAAAAGGACAGAAAAAGACAATTAATTGTGTAATGAATAACTAAGCAAATTTCTACCAAAGAAAGAATATTTTAAAATTTGAGAAAATAACAAAATTTACCACACAGGGTTCTTCATTTCAAACAGATGAAATAAATCAGAATTTGAGGGCTCAAAGAAAATAAATAAGAGCTCAGATTCAACACCAGGCTCACCTCTCACCTCCCCTTCCCAGTAGGACACTCATGGTTTTGAGAGGAGTGGTGGTGACGTCTCAGGGGCATTTCTAAGATTGTCTCTGCTGACTCCCCCAGCTGACTACTAAACAATGTTAGTCAAACAGAGCTAATTTTTATTGGATATGCTGCAAGAAGGGAGAGCACTGCATGGACAGTCTTAGCAGTTTCTCAGAAAGGAGATGTCAGGAATAATGTTTACAAAGCTTTAGGGTATATGCTCAGCAGCTTGTGATTTTCAAAGAAAACAGCTGATTAAGATTGAACAAAGTTTGCGATAGAAAAATTTGGGATTGGTAGACAGAGTGAGATCAGGGTCATATGTCAAGCCTTGTTAAATGAACTTTTGTGTAAGCTATTTGCCCAGGGACACATAAGAAAAAAGATATTTATAAAGTTATGGACTCTGATTTGAGTGGTTTAGGGAATTTCAAGGCAGAAAACTGATTAAGATTGAGTAAATTTTGTGGCATAATAATTCAAGTTTGGTGGACACAGCAAGGTGAGAGGGCAAGAGTGAGTCTTGATAATTAAACTGCTCTTTGCTATGCAAGCTGTCTGCCAAGTGAGCAAGATATTATCTTGAAAGAAGATCTGTTTTCCCAGATGAGAAAATCATTTTTTTAAGATAAATTGGTTGCAGAAATTTTCTGAAGCAAACAGTTATGTTATTTATTGGCCTACTGGCTTATATTCCTGGGCAAGAATTTCTTAGAACACATAGTTAAGTCATGTTGACACAGGTGGTCTCACTTCTCCTCCTCACAGTTAATTTAAGTGGATACAGGTGGTCTCAATTTTCAACCTTCCCTCTCTGCTACCCAGGATCATTCTTCAGCCTGAGCTGCACAAGGGATCAAGACAGAGCTGCAACACTGTCTTGTTTAAGGTATGGTGATCATGCATCAACTTTACAGTGGTGGTGATTTCAGCCTCTGTAAGCATCCGGTTTTCTTGTTCTTTTTGTTGGATGATTATTTTCAGAATTATTTAATGGTACAACAGTGGCACCATGATGTTTAAACCTCTGGAGATCTCAAGTTTGAGAACTATATACGGGCAAATACTAACAGGATATTTATAATCAGAGTTTGTAATCTACTAATCCAGAAGCCAGTAGAATAAATTAAATCAAGAGAATAAAACTTATCCCCAATCTGAAGACCTGACAGGAAGAGCTATGAGGGTATAAACTAAATGACTTAATTCCTCATTTCATCACTTCTTTGTTTTGTTTTTGTTTTTGTTGTGTGTGTGTGTTTATTTCTTATACCAGAGAGGTCTGTAGCAATAAGAACATTTTTTCCCTCAAGACAACACATGTTCTCAATTAAAAACAAAACAAAACAAAAATCTAGCGTTTTATCTATAGTGGCCTATTTTGATCCACTTTTTGTACAATTTTATCAAAATCACAAGGGAGGTACTTTATGGATTTATTTACATTGTCTCCTTCTGTTATACTTTAAACTCTAGCATGAGGCTAGCTACATAATTTGCAGAACCCAGTAGTAAATAAAAATGTAAAGCCCCTTGTTCAAAAATCTAGAAAAAAAGTGCAATTAAGCATACCGAAGTATAAAATGTTTTCTCTGAAAAGTATCTCATTCCTTAAAAAACATAATATGGGTAATGATACCTGTACAATAGCTAATGTTGATGTTCAACATGAGCTTTAATGTCAGGACAAGGATTTGTCCTGTTTCGAAACAAATTTAACTTTAAGAGGCAGTGGAGTTTTCAGGATTTGTGGCTGTCCACAGTGGAAAGGAATCGGATCATAAGGAGGGGAATGAGCAGAGGTTACTGGAGAAACCCAGGAGAGGGGCAGAGAACAAGGGGGTAAGTGCTGTTAGGTTCAAGTTGTGAATTGAGAGATCTAAAATAGATTTGAATTTTTTATAGTTTCCATGTGTCTTGGCTAAGAACTCTTTTTAGGAAACAGTTTTGAGATCTAAATTTATTTGAGGAGTTTCTCCATACAAAGAAAAATTCATTCAATGAATACTTTAAATTTTATCTTTTTTTGTTCTAAGGTGCCTCTGGTATGAAAAAGTTTGCTAATATTAAAAATTCTCCCAAGTCTACGGCCATGCCACCTTGAATGTGCCCAGTCTTGTCTGATCTCGGAAGCTAAGCAGGGTCGGGCCTGGTTAGTACTTGGATAGGAGACCACCTAGGAAGACCAAGTGCTGTAGGTGTTTTTTAAAAAAAATTTCCCAAATATTCACTATAAATCACTAAAATTCTCCCAAATATTCACACTATTAATTATCTTTGATATAATTATGCAATTTAGTGAATTAAGCACTGGAATTAGATTTATAGTGCAAAACCATGTAAGAAATAGAAATCTGGCCCAGAGTGGATATTGAGTGACTTCTAGATGAACGCATGAGTGTCTACCAACGGTTGGTAGAATAAGTTGCTGTTCACTTTGTCTTGGACCCTCAAACTTAATAGTCAGTTCTCTCCAATTGGAAATTGATGAATAGGCATTTCTTTGTAGATCAACTGTTTTGAGAAGAGATCACTTTCAAAACCACACTCTCATGAACAAATAGGATAAGATGGAGGAAAATTTTTGGTGATTCAAGGCAATTTTTCTACTATAAGGACACCAGTGTGATGAGTCTTTATGACCTTGTGAACCTTTGGAATCTGATGGAGAGATAGACTTATCTGTTCTCTTCCCTATGAACTTCCTCATATAGACTTAACAGAAAAGATGAAAAGGACAGAAAAAGACAATTAATTGTGTAATGAATAACTAAGCAAATTTCTACCAAAGAAAGAATATTTTAAAATTTGAGAAAATAACAGAATTTACCACACAGGGTTCTTCATTTCAAACAGATGAAATAAATCAGAATTTGAGGGCTCAAAGAAAATAAATAAGAGCTCAGATTCAACACCAGGCTCACCTCTCACCTCCCCTTCCCAGTAGGACACTCATGGTTTTGAGAGGAGTGGTGGTGACGTCTCAGGGGCATTTCTAAGATTGTCTCTGCTGACTCCCCCAGCTGACTACTAAACAATGTTAGTCAAACAGAGCTAATTTTTATTGGATATGCTGCAAGAAGGGAGAGCACTACATGGACAGTCTTAGCAGTTTCTCAGAAAGGAGATGTCAGGAATAATGTTTACAAAGCTTTAAGGTATATGCTCAGCAGCTTGTGATTTTCAAAGAAAACAGCTGATTAAGATTGAACAAAGTTTGCGATAGAAAAATTTGGGATTGGTAGACAGAGTGAGATCAGGGTCATATGTCAAGCCTTGTTAAATGAACTTTTGTGTAAGCTATTTGCCCAGGTAAACAATCTATCGTCCTGATAGGAGAGATTTTGCCCAGATGAGCAATTTTTTTTGACCAGAAATACTGGTTTTCAAGAATTTCCTGAAGCAAAAATTAAAGATATTTATTTCTTGTGTAATAATATCATTTTCCCATTTGTCTGTTTAAATAGGCATTTGTATATAGAACTGAGTCACATATCCAATATCTGTGCAATTGAGCAGCCATTTCAGGAGAAGCACGATATTAACAAGTGATAGGTTTATTAATGACCATTTCCATAATTAGCATATATCACAATTGCCCATCCTCTTTAGTTCTTTTGCATCAGTCAAAAAGTATCTTAAATATATTTTTAAAAAATATTAATTCTACAATGTTAACTTTGTGATTGATCAGAAATAAATGGAATAAAAAGAGAAAACAGGTGAGACAAAGAAATTGCTGAATAGACGAGTTGTAACATTTAAAAACATTGATGTGGATTTCAACTAGAACAATGAGAAAGAAATTAGATTGTAACTTATATTTCCTTAGGCCCAGAGCCTCAGGGAAATCTAATCAATAACAGTGTTCTAGGTGACAGCCTGGTTTGCTCTTGTAGAATCTCCAGGGCTCCTAACATCTAACCCAGTAAGCTTTTCATGTGTGTCTATAAGCCATGTTCTCTTAGTTATATTATACAGTGTAATCCTCTGCCCTTATAGATTCAGTTGGTGATGCCTGCTAACAAGGCTTTCATTGACTTTATAGTTGATGATCAATGTGAGTACCAGAGCCAGTAGTGTGCTGCATGTCCTCTCCCAAAGTCATCAGCACTGTATCTTATTGTTAGGACCACTTGCAGGTTGCAGTACTGATGTACTAAGGTCTTTCATAACCCTACTTTTATGTTCTTCTTAGCCTCATAGTGCCTTACTATTATATTTAATTAGTTAAAAACAGTTACTTTCACTTTCATTCTGCCTAGGTTTCAAATTTGTCTATGGTGATCATGGCTGGGACAAATCCAAGTGTGATCATAGTTTTATTTTATTTTATTTTTTGATGACTGCAGGTTTGTTATTGGGCCATACTTGCTACTTCACTTTCCTTTTTAAGATGTTTTCCAGAATTGTCTTTAGCTCCTCAAGTTGATAAGCACCTGGTAGATAGTTACCTGATAAACATACTATGATGTACAGTTGGTCCCTTGTATCTGTAGGTTTTGCATCTGCTTATTCAAAAAATTGCAGATCAAATATATTTGGAAAAAAAAAAATCCCAGAAAATTTTGAAAAGCAAAACTTGAATTTGCAATGTGCTGAGCTCTAGGCTGAATGCACTCTAATGAAGTAATATGTAGGCAAGACCTACAGTAACCTATATGCTAATATAGGTTATATTCAAATACTATGCCATTTTATATAAGAGACTTGAGCATCCATGGATTTTTGGTATCTTTCGGGGGGAGGGCGGCAGGGCAATCCTGGAACCAATCTCCCAGGGATACTGAGGTACAGCTGTATCTGAATCCGAAGGATGAACCAATAGCTTGCTTAAGCAGGGACTTAAGAATGTTCAATTAAGAGTAGAAGATGCTACCCTGGAAAGGGTGCCTGGGTAAGGGCTCATTCATGAAGTTTCAGGGGATGGAACCAGGGGGAAAAGTATAAAAATATTATCAGAAGTTGCTGCAAAAACAAGTCTGATGGGGTGTGATGCCAGGAAATAGAGAATTTTTTTTTTTTCCTTAAGACTAGGGTCTGTGGGAGAGAAAACAAACAAAACAAAACAAACAAGAAAAACACAGACCAAATGAGAGCATGTGGAAGAGAAAATAAACTCTCAAATATCAAAGCCTCTTAAATATGGCATCTGAAAGAAGCTAGTAGCTGTATGACGTGAGGCAGATAGCAATGTTTTCTCATATTTATTTATTTCTTCATATTGAAAATGAAAAAGTTTAAATTAGGTGTTCTCCAAGTTTCCTTTAGTTACAAATTTTGATTCCTAAGAAATAAATCAAATTAATCTGCTAAACTGGGTAAAGATAGACTCTAATAATACCATGCATCTGATCTTCATATAATTTATAATATAAAAATTCCCTACTGTGATAAACTAGTTTTCTTACTTTGTACTCTACTTGGTAGACCAGCTGTATAATCATTTAGATACTTCTAAAGAAGTGGTACACTAAGAATTAAGGGCTCTGTTTAATTTTCAATGAATTCAGTCTTAAAGACTAAAAATTCCTGTAATATGTTGGATGTTATAGCAAGTAGAACATTGAATAGGAGTTGGCCATTTTTAGGGATACTTAGGGCATTTCGTCAAGTTAGTAAAAAAATCATGGACATCTAAAGTCAAAATAATTCTCATTTCTCTAAAGGAATTTTGTAGAAATGAAATATGTACATTTTGGAGAATGAAAACTGAAGCCAACATAATTGTGTGTCTGAGTGCTAAAAATTTCTGGAACCAAACACTCTCTACTCTGTGCAAAATAATACTGGGGCTATGAAAAAAATTCCGTAGCTACTTGCTCCAGAAATCACTTTCTCTTGGAAGATAAGACAGTAAACCAACTTAGCATACATGCAATTTGATCAGTAAGGCTTGTTTCAAGACCCTAGCTTTGCTGTGTCCGCCAAGCCAAAACTCTAATTGTAGCCCAATTGCAACTCTTCTCTGCCTTGCAAGATTTGCTTTAAAATCTGCTCAGTTAAGATCATTGGATAGGTCCTCTAATTTCCACTTTTGAGAAACCACTAAAACTATCAAGGTGATGGCCTCTCTTTCTGAAGCAGTCCAACAAACTTAGCGTTGCCTGATTAACGGATATTCTTTGGCTCTATTTCGAGACACCTGAGTTCATATGATAAATTTATTAATTTATAAGCTAAATAATTAGTCTACATTAAAACATCATCATAGCTACTCTTTTAATATCTAGAATCATGCTTTTCTAAAAATATCTATCTACAATGTGAAGTGTTTAAACTTTTGGCCATGGAAATATCATTTTCGTATACAAAACTTTTTTATGTTTTGAGCTTGGTTCTCTCTCAAAACTAAAATTCTCTAATTAGTTACCCTTAAATTAAATAGAAAAGAAATAAAAACATAAAAAAACTTACTCTGTCAAATCTTCCTTAAACATTTTGTCATTTCCCCTCAATTAACTCTGTCCCAGCAAGGAGAAGTTGGCTTCCTGAACATTCATTTACATACTATGCTGAAGCTGGGACTCTGGTTGCAGCTTGTTAAATTTATTGACTAAAAGTCCCTTGAGCTACTGAAGACTCTGACTTAGTGTGTTTGAGAGATGTCACTTGTAGCCAATTGAAGTTTTTTACTTTCCACCATTTTCCCCATGGACAATTTATCTTACCTATTTTTTCCTTTAAAAACAAAACAAAACACTTATTTCAATCTAGTGGTTGTTTCATTTACTTAAAATATACAAACATAAAGTAAAAGAAAAATGACATAGGAAAAAGTTTCAGAGAGGCATCTAACACAAAGCCATCTGAGGAGTTAACCAAAAGAGGCTATAACTTTGGACAGATTTTTCTTTGGCTGTAGCAAGTTTTGTACCAGTGCTAGTGAGTCAGCACAAGATTTGTTTTCTAACAACCTTAATACTTCTTTTCTAAAAGAAAGCCCTGAAGTTTAGAGGGTCAATATATTTCTGAACCTGGATATAAAATAAACAAGAAAGCAAAAGAATAGCAACAACGATAAATTTCCTCCAGAATCCTGATTTATATTTTACAATGCTGAGGAATATGGGTTTGTGGTTGACCACTAAGCACTAACATTAAAACCTGTACCCCTAGCCTCCCAAGAAATGAGTGGGGGAACTCAAAGTGCTCCCCACATGACAGGCCTGCCTTTGTATTCTGTGCTCTCAAGTATGAAGGAATGTTTGAGTGAGCTTCCCTGCAATGATAAACAAAGTCTTGAGGGTGGTAGAGGAGATTATATATTTTATATATATATATATATAAAAATATACATACATATATATATATATATATATATATGTAATCTAGCTGCTTCTCTAAATATATATATATTTTTTTACATTGGGACCTACAGAATAAACTATATAGAATGAAATAAGGTCAGGCTTAATATAGGAAGAAACACATTTTGCCACCTTGTTTTTTTGTGCTCCATTTAGTTCTTCAGAGATATTATTGTTCATTTTTCTTTATCCTAGTTTATATGTATATATATGTGTGTGTGTGTGTGCGTGTATGTGTATGTATGTGTGTGTGTGTGTGTGTGTGTGTGTGTGTGTATATATATATATATATATATATATTTACTTTTTTATATTCTAGTTGTCATTTACACTCTTGCCATGTGTGTGCAGATCAGAAGGTACATCAAGTCATGCCTCCACTGGCCAACTTGATTGGTAATTCTGCACCAAGTTCTAAAATTATTTTAACCACTAGCTAAGATTTTAAAATTAAAAGTGTTTGTATAAAAAATCCAACTTCTGGCCTCTGTTAAAAATGAAACAGATGATCTAAAAATACTGGGTTTATGTTCTCATGTGGCAACAATTACCTGGGCTGAGGAAGCTGATTTCTTTAGATGGGGCCTATGTTAGCTACTCTATCCATAGTCCCACCACTTCCTGTTCTTCTTTACATCCCATCAAATTCATTTTTTGCATTACCTACCTAACTACTGCAAGTATTGGAATTTATGTTCCTTGTTATAGGAGACGAGGGTAGAATGAAGTTGGTGAATTCAGTAGTATCAAGATTATATAAGGTCTTGGACTTGGAATTTTGGATCGATGGTTTTAAGGAGGGGAAAGCAACCTCATGTAATTAACACAATGGTATCATAAAATTAATAGTTTTTCCTTATTTTATAGTTGAGAAGATTGACATTCAAAGGACTGCAGAATCTTTTTCAAGTTCACTGAGCTACTCTGACTAGAGATACAGATTTCTGATTCTAAAACACAGAAGCTTTAACTGTTCTATCACGACTAACAGTCCTCTAGAATGAGACTGAAGATCGTTTATCATATTAATGTTAACCTAGCAAGTAAAGTGAATAGTGAAAAAAAGTTGATCCTTATATGTGGCATAATAGCTGATTGTATTTCTTTTGGGTTCGATTAGGAGTAGGGAACCAGAGACAAAGCAGAACCTAACTCTGGAGATCAGATGCTCTTGGCATGATGAGGATCGGAAGTGGAAGTGACCAGTAATCAGGCTAGACATTATAATAAAATAATAAAATCCATGCAATCTAGTAAAACCAAACCAAACCAAAACAAACAAACAGAACACTCAAATTCACAAGCCAATATTTTTCTTCATTTGCAATGATCTATAGCAACAAGGATTGAACAATATTTTCTGGTTTAGGTCAGGTGCATAGGTTCAAAGGGGTACATACTTTTAGGAAACCAAAGTATAGAATGGAAGTTTGCATAGGCAGCATAGATTTAGAATAAAAAGATTGTTTTAGATAGAATTAATTTATTCTTCCCTTCCTTCCTATGTCTCTCCTTCCCTTCCTCCCTCCCTCCCTCCCTTCTTACCTTTCCGCCTTTCATAAATACATATTGAGGATCTTCTATGTCCATGATTTTTCTACTGGCATTGGGATATAGTGGTAAGGCAAGCATCTTTACATATTCATAGTCATATAAGTAACTATATCAGCTATGATAGAAGCAATAAGAAAAATATCTAAGATGTTATGAGAATTTAATGCTGTTACCTCACTCAGATTGGCGTATTAGATGACTCTCTTACAATGTAGCATTTAAGGTAAATCTGGAAAGAACAGTTGTAGCTCTTCATGTACAGATTAGACAAAGGGGCATTCCTGCTAATACCAATAGTAGGCATTACAGCAGGATAGCTCCGAAGGAAATTTTTAAAAGGCTACTGTGGCTGGCACGTCATGAACATATCAGATAATGGCACAACAGAGATTGTCAGATAAAATGTAGGACACCCAGTTAAATTTGAATTTCAGATAAACAATGGATAATTTTTTAGTATGAGATGTACTATTTGTCTGAAAACCTAGGCATCACCTGAGACTGAAGAGAGAGAGCAGCAGCCTGATGAAGCAGGAGGTTGGAAACTGCTTTAAGAACTTTATTTCATTCTCAGTTCAGTGAGAATTAGTTTGAACAGGTGAGAGATATGATAAAATTTATGCTTTAAAAATTTCACTCTGCTGCTCTGTGGAGAGTGGATTATAGGGACAAGACTAGAGGCAGAGAAACGGTAATGATGTTGCTGGCAGAGTTCCATTTAGAAGAGGTGTTGTCTTGGCCTAGGATTGTGGTAGTAGTCATACAGGAAAGTGGTTTGAATCTAAATATTTACTGGAAATAGAATAAAAAACTTGGATGAGTGGCAGACAGGTGATGAAGTTATTAAAGAGAATTCAGGTAGGAAGATAGAGGGACCATATACTAAAATGAGAATATGCCAATCTTTGGAGAGTATTTGAAGAGAGATTTCAAAAAGTTAATATTTGTTCGTGTTAACTTGGGATACTTGTAAGATATTCAAGGATAGATGTCGAGTTGGCAGATGGGTAAGTAGGTCTGAGACTGAGAAAAGAGCTGTGGGCTAAAAATATACATTTGTCTTCAGCCAGATCTGGCCAAAAGAACAGAAGAAGATAATTAGTTGCTTCTTTGTTTGGCTCTATTGAAACCATTCTATTCCAATTATTTCATTCTGATTATGTACCTTGTACTTTTGATGGATAATTGAGAAAGTCTGTTTTAATATGTAAAATATTTAAAGAAACATTGCTTAGGGTGAGTTCTCTAAACAAGGCCATTTGTTATGTTTTGATTTTTCATTCCTTTCTATTTCTTAGAGTGATCACCTAAACTTGTCCATCTGTCTAGGAGAGAATGTAATCCAC
>NW_011888795.1:15716521-15754780 GCF_000151845.1 Pteropus vampyrus
GGAAAGAACAGTTGTAGCTCTTCATGTACAGATTAGACAAAGGGGCATTCCTGCTAATACCAATAGTAGGCATTACAGCAGGATAGCTCCGAAGGAAATTTTTAAAAGGCTACTGTGGCTGGCACGTCATGAACATATCAGATAATGGCACAACAAAGATTGTCAGATAAAATGTAGGACACCCAGTTAAATTTGAATTTCAGATAAACAATGGATAATTTTTTAGTATGAGATGTACTATTTATCTGAAAACCTAGGCATCACCTGAGACTGAAGAGAGAGAGCAGCAGCCTGATGAAGCAGGAGGTTGGAAACTGCTTTAAGAACTTTATTTCATTCTCAGTTCAGTGAGAATTAGTTTGAACAGGTGAGAGATATGATAAAATTTATGCTTTAAAAATTTCACTCTGCTGCTCTGTGGAGAGTGGATTATAGGGACAAGACTAGAGGCAGAGAAACGGTAATGATGTTGCTGGCAGAGTTCCATTTAGAAGAGGTGTTGTCTTGGCCTAGGATTGTGGTAGTAGTCATACAGGAAAGTGGTTTGAATCTAAATATTTACTGGAAATAGAATAAAAAACTTGGATGAGTGGCAGACAGGTGATGAAGTTATTAAAGAGAATTCAGGTAGGAAGATAGAGGGACCATATACTAAAATGAGAATATGCCAATCTTTGGAGAGTATTTGAAGAGAGATTTCAAAAAGTTAATATTTGTTCGTGTTAACTTGGGATACTTGTAAGATATTCAAGGATAGATGTCGAGTTGGCAGATGGGTAAGTAGGTCTGAGACTGAGAAAAGAGCTGTGGGCTAAAAATATACATTTGTCTTCAGCCAGATCTGGCCAAAAGAACAGAAGAAGATAATTAGTTGCTTCTTTGTTTGGCTCTATTGAAACCATTCTATTCCAATTATTTCATTCTGATTATGTACCTTGTACTTTTGATGGATAATTGAGAAAGTCTGTTTTAATATGTAAAATATTTAAAGAAACATTGCTTAGGGTGAGTTCTCTAAACAAGGCCATTTGTTATGTTTTGATTTTTCATTCCTTTCTATTTCTTAGAGTGATCACCTAAACTTGTCCATCTGTCTAGGAGAGAATGTAATCCACAGGCCACCCCATTCATCCCTACCATTCACTGACCAGGGTGTCAGTCTGATAATTCCTGGGATCATGCACAAGGCTACTTGAAGGAGGGAGAGACTAGAGATAAGAACATTTTAAAGCTTTAGAAAATTTTTGCAAATCCAAGTCAGAAGTGATTAGAAAGTAAATTAAAAAAAAAAAGAATTTGAGAGCAATTTGAGGTATAGGATTGACAGAACCTAGAAGCTAATTGATGAGTTCAAATGGCAGGGAATGACTCAAAAAAAATTTCTTCTTGTATTTTTTCTTCCATCCATTCTAGAGCTAAAACACAGAAGCATTTTTCAAGTACTTTTACAATTAACTCAAGCAAAGAGGCTGGCTTTCAGTAACAACATTTTGCTGAGGTGAAATTTAGGAATTTCTGTAAGCTCTGAATATAGCTGTTAGATGCAGAGTTATAATGTAGTACAAGAAGCCTGAATACCTCCTTTAATGACATATGGAGACAAACAGCTATCTCTATGCATTATTTTTTGGAAGGGTTAGAGATGTCTCATTTATTAAGATTCTTTAGTCTAAAAATAATCATGGACCTGAGAACATGAAGTTGGGGAAGAATTAAAAATAGTAAAAGTGTTTTTTTCCTCTTTCACGATATTTGAAGTTAAAGTACTGTATTTGTAAAAAGTTGTATTCACCTATACTATAAATAATGGGAAAGGTTATAAAATATATTGTCTTAGATGTTTTTCAACTTTGCATTTAAAAAAATCTTTTTTAACTATTATCTTTATTAATAGAAATATTTGGGGTATGTAGATTATGTGTTGTACATTATATCATTTCAATTTGAAGAAATTCTAATTCTTTTGTTAATTTTAATTGAGAATATATGTAGCACATTATATTAAAAACTAAAATAATTTATTAGTTACTTTTCAAAATGCTCCTTTGAGATGGATAAGTGTCAGGTTTTATATCACATGATTTTTCATGGTCATATTGTGAAATGAGTAAGAAACTTGATGTGACTTTTGTCCTTTCGACAGAAATTGCATATTTCCTTCCTTTAATAAGATTCTAAGTTAAGGTGAACAAAGGAAATTATTTAATATGTAGATATTTGACAAAATAATAATTGTTCACTGCAAAGTGAATAAATTAAACTTTAACTATATGTAACACATTAGTAAACACTATTTTATATGAACAATCTGTATATTTTAGAGTATGTAGGACTGTGACAACATGAGCAAATTATATTGGCTTTGTAGAAGGAACCACTTAAGGGAAAAAAGGAAAATAATTTGACCTTCAACACCTTAAATTAAGATTAACAAAATCCACATGGCAGTTGTCTATTTTTAAAGTATAAAACAATACCTCAAATACTGTGTATTATACTATAAAAATACAGAAAATGAGCTAGCATTTAATTAATATATGTAGCAGTTTCCTTTTGTTCCTCACAGTCATGATCTTAATTTAGTGAGTGAAGTTTGTTCAAAGTATCTTAAATGCTTTGTGTATTTTATGTTGTGCATTGACATTTAGATAGACTTTATTAGGCCTAATCAAAATAAACATAAATTTCTTAATCACTTCCAGAGTTTTAGAGTCAGTTTAAAGTTGCTAGCTATCATGCCATCAACTTTTTGACTCTCCTGACATATTTGACATACATCTTTCCTTAAAGTCTCAAAAATGACACATCCAGATTAACCTTCCAGGTGGTGCCACGATTATTTGAGATAAACAGGTGGCATGCTTTTTTTATTTTTTGATATTAAATAACTTGAATAAATGTTAGAATTCTTACCAATAATTACTTTGAGTTCTAAATACTTCGTTGGAGATGGTAGGGGTGGGATAGTAGGATGAAGTTAGTAAGCAACTCACCAAAGTAGCAAATGAGAAGAAAAGATTCATGCTGATGCTTTGAGAGGTGCTCATATGAGCACATATTATATAATAAAATGATAATAGTAATAACAATAATAATAATGGTTATAATAATGACAATAATTTAGAGGTTTTAACAGATTTTTTTTTATTCTACTACAACTCCTACTAAACCTCTACAATGTTCAAAATAATGTTACATACTTTCTTATATGATCCTCATTGTAAAATGGGGATTTTGCTCTATTATTAACTTTAGACTAATTAAGCCTCTAAAAATAACCTATTCAGATATTGAAACGGCAAGAACTTGCTGAGTTCTGAACTCTGGTCATTGTAGGTGCCTATTCGTTCAAATATGTGTTATGAAGCATAGAATTCAGCATTTTATAAAAATCTACAGGTGTTTTAGATGTATAGACAGACAGTTTGGGTACACTTATGCAGACTAAAAGTAACACAAAATCAGAGCTGATTTATTTTTATCAACTATTGGCTAATTTCTCAGTATTAATTGAATAGACTGTATTTGCTTATATTTCAATATAAAGGAGCAACACATGTGTCGTAAAAACCTATTATCAATAGATATCTGATAGTTTTAGATTGTAATAGTAGCTTTCTGCATCATATTTCTTTTTGAAAAATATGCATTATTACAATAATAAGAAATCCTTATGCTTGAATAATAATAATAAATCTACCATTTATTGATGGTTTTCCAGATTCTGTGAAATGGTAAATCCTCGCAATATCTTCTAAATATGTATTATTATCACAATTTTATAGATGATTATGGGGTTGTGAAAAGACCCAGCTAGTAAATGTCAGAAGCCAGAATAAAAAATATATCTATTTGTTTCTGTAGCTTGAATTTTTTCTCTACAGCATTAGAATTCTGCTTTCTACATAAGGTATACTTTTTCATATATATTACCTATTTATCTTCATAACAACATCATGGGCTAAGTTTGTTGGCTAGACCAACATTAAAATTCTGTTTTGAGATCCAAAGAGTTTAAAGATCTCTCTCAAGTTCAAATATTCAAATTTCAATTTAAATTCTGGGCCTCTAACACCCTTATTTTCTTTTTCTGTAGACAAAGCACCTACTTTGTACAAGAGACTGAAGAACTATAAAGATGTAGAAGATGCTGTACAGGCCTAATAAACAGGTTCTAGTATGTTATAGGTCAGACCTACACACTTAGAAGTATAATTAACAGTGCAAGGAAATACTCATATGCATAAAGACATAAAGGCAACCGAAGTTCAGAGAAAAGACGTGTGTGTGTGTGTTTGATAAGAGAAGTGGGACTTGAATCTTGAAGGAAGGGTAATATTTGGTAGATAAAAATAAGTGGAGATTAAATGTTAGGTATAGACAAAGAAATTAACAAAATGTAATTTCTAGAGCCATTGTATGGCAAAGTAGCCTTTATCTTTGGTATCCTTCTTGCCATTATATTAAAAAAAAAAAAAAACTTTTCATAAAAACCTTCGGTGAGTCATTTTTTCTCAGGTTTAGATACTTCTCTGAGGTTCAGAGATAATTTTTTATTTTTCAGAAATTTTTTAAAATAATTATGTACACAGTGATTTTAAAGCATCTGCAAAAGATTCAAAATAGTTGTTTACTTTTGTTTTCCATTATCTGCTATGTAAATGTAATAGACTCCTTTCTGTATCATCCCAGGTCAAATCACTCATCATTTTTAAACTGTGAGCATTTCATCAGCATTGCAAATTCCTTTATGTTAGACTTGTGTTCTTTTTCCTCCAGTGATTAATTCTGCATTTTGAAAATCTGAGCACCTTTTTATCATGACCCACCAGTAATTATAGATTTTGTTTCACATTTTCTGCCAATATGATTTTTTTTAAAGTGTATAATATAGACTATACTTGTCACAATGTTTTAAAATTATGAAAATATTTTTTAAGCTTTGTTCTTTTCACTGTTCCTCAGGCTTTTAATAATTATAAGCAAAGAAAAATATTTTTATAGATAATTATCTGAATCATCTAGAAATCTCCTTATATAAATCACCCAATTTTTTAAAAATAATATTTCTGAAGGAGCAAATGTTAATTTCGGTTAGTATAACTTATAGTAACAATAAACAACATTTTGAGATTAAATTAAATTTACCTATAATCACAATTCCTTCATTTTATTTTGGCTTATTTCATTCCTATTCTGGTCATAATCTCTCTCTCTCCTTCCTTTCGTACACATACACATACAGTGAAATCAATCATGCCCATGTTGTATTGAGTACTGCTTTTGATTATTTCCAGGTTATCAGAAAAGATGTTTTTCTCAATTTCTACACTTTATTCATAATAGTCATTTATTGTTCTGCTTTACTGTGTTAAATCATTTGCCTTTTATTGGGCAAGATACAAACATAGGATATTGCTTTCTTTATTCCTGTTTTTCTTTCCCTTTTGGTTGTGACCTCTCTTCTGGTCTTTATCTCTGATGAATTTAGATAGGATAAAGAAGAGACAAAGCTTATCTAAAAAGGACTGATTAAGCAAGATACCTTGATTATACCAAAGACTAAAATTTTGCAAGTACTAATATTGGATTCAATAGCACAACTTGTGAAAGTTTCTAAATCCATATTTCTTTTTTTATTTTAATTAAATTTATTGGTTAATAACATTATATAAATTTCAGGTGTACAACGTATAATACAACATGATGTACTCAGTACCCAAAATCTAGTCTTCCTCAGTAACAATATATTTGACAACCTTTATCCTCTTTGTTTTACCATGAGAAAACATGGTAGCAGAAAGCACACTGATCTTGAAGTCAGTAGACCTGAGTCTAAGTTCTGACCCTGCAGTGGACCAGCTGTGCTTGGTTTGCACATGTTACATCATTTCTCTGAGCCTCAGTTTCTTCATCTGTAAACTGAAAGGGTTAGATTTCGAAAATGCCATGAATATAAGATAGACAAAAGAGAGAACAGAGTCTCAGGTGCCATATCTCTCTAACACGAACAAAGAATGTGATTGGTTTTATGGCTTTTTAATATGTGACACTGGCTATATATGAAGTAGAAAATAAAACTAGGCTTGTGAGGTTTTAGAAATGTTAGCAGATGATTGCTACAGATTAAGAATCTGTAGGAAAATCGCATATAACTGTACACTCCATTAAAGCTTTAAATGGTGCAAGGAAGTCTGATTGAATAGTTATCAACTAAGAGAGGATGAATGGAGTAGAACAGGTTTACCGTTCTGCATAATTGTTTTTCTACATTGCATCTTGTGGACTAGCTAAACGGAATAGTTCTCTTTTCTTTTTAGTACTATCACATCTTAATTATGCTATTGTGAATTGAAAATCATATTGTTCAAACAGATGTTTTCAACTCCATTTTAGTAGTCTTAAAAAATAACTAAAAATGTGGTACCGAGGTTGACAGAAGAACAGATTAATAAATTTAGTTATACATTAAACTGTTATGTCATAGATTGGCAAAAGATATATTGGTAAAAGCCCTCGTATTTATTTCTCCCCTCATCCTTACAAAATTACATTTGAGGTGAATTTTGTTGAAATTAATTAGCATGATGGGATTATGGAAGCTTTAAAAAGACTGGCTGACAATTTTGCTGTGATTATTTGTTGCTATGTAACTCATGTCAGATTTTACATCCAGCACCCTCAAAGATTGGAAGGTGAGAAACATGTTGGCAACTGCTTTATTGGGAAGAAATAATATAGGTTCCTGGATCTAAATTTTATTGGGTTGAGAATTTGAGCTTATCACTTTACCTCTTATAAACTCAGTTTGTTTATTTTCAGTATCGAAATGATGAGGATAATGATGATCAATAATAAATTAATTCTCAAAACTTTTCAGCACATCAGATGAGAAAATGGAGATAAATGTGCTTTATAAAGGATAATACACATGTGAGGAGGAGTTTTCACTGTTATTGATCAGCTTTTACCATACCTATTTGCATGAGGTGGTATACTACTACTACTACTACTACTACTAATAATAATAATAAATATTTGTTTTCTGAATAGGCTAATAGCTATGTTTGTTACAAATGCTAAATATGATAAGGAGATATGTTTTTATGTAAAAATTGATGATTAATTTATTGAAAAGTTATTCCGTACTGTGCTTGTATTGAACATTGTTATTACATTATCTCATTAAATACCTATGCTTAGAGAGACTATTTTATTGACTATCACATAACTAGTAAACACCTGGCTTGGGACTTAAACACCTGTAGTTCTGGTTCATATGTAGTTTTCACATCCTACAGCATGCTGCTTCCTGGTTTGATCCTCATCTTTATCCATTAGTTGAGGTCTTGATACAGAAGACTACTTACCTGCTTTTCAAAGATATTAACTATTGTTCTGTGAACTGACAATCTAAAACAGAAAACAGTTTCAGTAAAGACTGAAACAAGTTCAAACATTAGGTACATATTAGGATGCCTTCACTTTAGGTGCATCAGTCATTTAACTTCTCTAAACTGCTTATTTTTTATTCATCTATATAATGGGGGTTTAGAAATATATCCTGTGTTATAGTGATATTGTGAAATCCAAATGAGCTCATCTGAGTATAATGGACCACAGCACCAATAATTCAGAAAGATTTTAACCTAATAGGAAAATTAAATTTTCATGTTAAAATGTTTTTGTAAATATTATTTTATTCATTTTCAGGTCTTGATTTAGATATATTACCTTTGTTTTCTGTTGGTAGTATTTGCCCCGATTACACACTAGCACTAGAATTTTTGCTTTTATGTGGATGAAGCATCTCTTATGGAAACAAAATTAATATAATGGTTCAGCTCCACCCAGAAATGTCATGCTGTAATCATTAGCAAGCTATAGTAAAATGCTTGGAAGATATCAATAATGGATTAGAATATAAATATTTATGGACTGCTGTGAGGTAGTTAGTTTCCATCAAGCTGGGGACATGCAAAATTGAATGGATCCTGACGCTAAAGAAGACTTTGATTAAGTGGTTGCGGCATAATTCTTCTCCAACATTAAACAAATGCCATTTTTAACACTGTTTGAGGTAAACTGGGATTTTGAATTTTGGTACTAGCAAAAGTCTTCCTAATAAAATATATGTTATTTTAATGGATTCTGAATACAGTATAACTTTGTAAATATCTTTTTCTTTGAGTTTACAGAGTGGAGTAGAAAAAAAATTAGAAAAATATGCCTGTATAATAGTGCCCAATATTTTGGAAGTAGAAAAGTGAGCTACTTAATATTTTTGTCCCCAAGTGTAAATGATTGTCATATTAAGACATTCAAATTGGTTTGAACATTTTTCTCCATTTTGCCGCTTGATTTTTTCCTCTGGGAAATGATTAAGAAAGACTCATACTTCTAAAAAAGTGTGAAAATTTTGTTTTTGTAGGCTTTTAAGAATTAAATTATATACATCTTATAGTTGTAATAAGACCTTAAGCACAAGCATACCCCTAAGATACTGTAAAAATTACTTGGAATGTAAAAGATGTTATCTCTTAATCAAAGGTCTTCTTAAGGGTTGGATTCACAACCAAACCATCCCTATGGCATCCTAAAGAATATTGCAGGCAAATGATGTAAGTCCTTTTAGAATACTGAAAAAATTCCATGCGCCATAACTTTTTGCTACTGCCCAGTATTCAGTATTTTATTGAACATTGTATTAGCCACTTTTCTAAGTGCTTTGCAAATATGAACTTATATAAAAGTCAAAGCAAAGCTGCTAAAAACTATTTATTTCATACTTGGAGACAGGGCAAAATGATTTTTTTTTTTGACCTTTTAAATTTTATACTAAATCATTCTCCAATAAGATGACCTGAGCATCATCTGATGTATGCAAAGGATATAACTGTGGGTTATAATCAATGACTTTTAAATGTATTAAAAAGCTTCGTCCACATAAAAGCAAAAATTCCAGTGCTAGTGTGTAATCGGGGCAAATACTACCAACAGATGGTTTATGTCTTTGTAGAAAATAATAAGTTCCTATAGTTTGATAGCCTTGGAGATATAAACAAAGGTGATATGGTTTTATAGCTCAATTGAAAATGAACCTAGTGAGCACTACATCCAATTTGCAAATTTACTTTAACTTTCCTTTATAGTTATTTTATCTTGCTGATTTCTTCACAAATATGTTATTTAACACTTTAACAAATGCTAACTAGTACTTGTTGGAGAATTTTATCTCTTTAGCCACAACATTTATAGTGGCATTTCCCCCATTTTATAGATAATAAAATTGTGGCACAGCAAGATTAAATAGCTTCTCAAATTCAAACAGTTAGGAAAGGAGTACAGTTGGTATTCAAATCCATGCATTTTTACTTTAAAGTCTGTGTTCTTAACCATAAACGATTTGGCCTTTCTCATTTACCAAGATATTTATTAATTATACCCTCTCCTCACAACAAGCAAGTTCCTAGTCTACTCATGCAACATGCAAAGTATCAATTTCAGCCCTTTGTGTACAAATACTTACCCTTCCTTATAGACTTTTTATCGTACCAGACTACTTCGGAGAGCTGATCCATGTAAACATATTGAACTGAGCTATACTGTAGCAAATTGAGTCTGGAGCACTTTATGTATAGACCCTAAATCAGAGAATGGATGGCTTATTAATCATCAAAGTATCTCTAACAGTGCTGGCGACCATGCGTTCTGCATAATAGAAGTGAGTTAATGGTAACAAGTATACCTTTAAATGGTTAGGGAGTTGTTTCCAGCATAAATCTCATACAAAATGACAATTACTAAATGTAAGAACAAAGCTATTGGTCCTGATAGGCATGAACAGTTTGTGTCTTTAGTTTCAATTTGGTAGCTCAGAGGTGATCGGGACCACCGTATGACTTATTAATTGATAATTGTGCTATTGGTAGCTAAATGAAATGTCCTGGGATTGTTTGCATGTAAACCTCAGATGACTGGGACCAGTTCCCAGAAAGATTTGGGATCTTTGGAGTATAGAATTTCTGCAGCTCTAGGACTAACGGCTTCCTGGGGCAGGGGAGAATTTTCTTCATAGGGAGAGTATCTGGGGGACCAGATATCATGAGATAGTTTGGGACGTTTTGATGCCTTCATCACACCACTAGAGAAGGAAGAGAATTTAAGTAAGAGTAATGGATGAAGCAATAAAATGCTTAACTTGGAACTCCAAGCTGACCACCTTTAAGAATATTCATTATAGGTGGTAAAACAAAAGACTCTGAAGATTTGAGATATGGTCAGACCCACCTCAAGTGGTTTAAGAGTTTATCATTTTTTATGTAAGTTCCTTTCTTGTTCTGAGGCAGAGAGGGGAAAGGACGCTTTCTAGAAGAGGTTTTTACAACTCTATAGGGCAAGGATTCAAAGTCTATCTGTTGACCAAATTCACATCAATGAAAAGAGTTCACAGTGGGTTTTGCCAAGATCAGGGACTAGAGAGCAATGTGTGTTTAGGGAGCAGTTATGCTCAGGATCATCATTATAATTAAAGAGATATGCAAATTAAAGTAATGGGTAGATATATTAGAGCAAAGCAACTGCTCTGAGTCTGCCTTTTTTTGTTATCACAAACACAGTTTGTAAATTATACAAAATAAACTTTGTTCTGGCTGCTTCTTTGTGATTATGATATATGCCAAATACTAAATGCTTCTTTTTTTTGTCCAAAAAATTAGACTTGTATGTACTAAATGTCTGATTCAAAAATTATGTCACTCTCTTTTAAAATAAACAATAAGTCTTTTAAAGAAATAGTTCAAAAACACATTGATTGTTTTTCATTCATAACTACACAAGAGAATTTGATCAACACCATTTAGTTGGTATTATTTATTTATATACTTTTTATGTTGTGGTAAATTGTTGTGATAAATTGTGCTGACAAAGTAATGCATCCTTTCTTTCATGTTATGGAGCTATAACCACTCTATCACATTAAAGGCCCAGGGATTGTACCGCCATAGGTCTTATAATCAGCATTTTAGCTTTCTGAGTGTATTTCTGTATAGTAAAAAAGGTATTCATGTTTTATTAACTACTAAGACTGTCGCGTTTTTATGCATTTCAAAGAGACAATGCTATTGTGTTTTGTTTCCAGTGAATGAAGCGTCAAAACTTTTGTATGTGTTATTGTGTAATGTGCTATTATCTTCCAGGAAAGCTTCAGATCTTGTATGACACCTAGCTAAAACTGGACATTTGTTTCTACTCTGCTTGTTCTTTTATAATGTGCACAGAGTTGAAACAGAAAGCGATATATGTTGAAAGCACGTACTGAAGAATTCTTAGATTTTCAGTCTTAAAAAAAGAGGAACCCCAAACAGAAGACCACACATACAAAATAGAATAAAAACATTTTTATTTTTAATTCTCCTCAGATATTTTTTAACATGAATCAGAGAACAGAGTTTCATCATCAGAAAACTTTTTCTTTCGTTTACACATCTTTTCTCTCCCATTTTTACCAACTGTATAACTAGGAGAAGGAAGAAATTTGGCTTAACAGGGGTACATTTAAGAAGATTTTAGCTTAGTTCATTGTAAACCCCATATGAGTAAATATTGTGATGTAGTTATGCTTACTGGTTTACTAATAATTGGTCCACAACGATGGTAAAAAACAAATTGCTTTTCTTGGCACTTATCAAACTTACTACTTTTTGTGCTTGGACACGTGTTAACTTGGATAGAAACACATTTAGAGGATAATGATAAGGGGATATAAAACTCTTATGTTAGGAGTAGTTGAGAGAACTGAGACGGATTAGAGAAAATATGATTACTATCTTCAAATATTTTGAGTTGTCATGGAAAGGAGGGATTAAACTCATTATATATATCCCTCCAAAGATTAGAGCTGGAAAAAATGAGTGGAAGTTATAGGGAGTTAAGTTTCAGGTCAAGAGAATGAAAATATGATTCCAAATTGTCTGAAGAAGGAACATACTCCCTCTACAGGATATGCCTTCTAGATCGAGGGAAGCATGAAAGTATCATTTGCATTCAATTGTAGGGAGTGCTCTACAATGACCACATATTGAATGAGTAGTTGAATGTGTTTTAACTGTAACAGGCTAATGAAACTTTTGAAATCATTGAGTCCAAGCATTAATTTTACCGATGATGATGTCGAGACTTATAGAAGTGATATGATTGGCCCAAGTTTATAGAATTAATGGAAGGGCTGGAGTTGAAAGGCAGGATTTAGATTTCCAGTTAGATCTTTTGACTGTAAGAATTGAAAAGGACATGTGCTTTGTGCTGGAATACTACCAGCAACTAAGAGAATCACATCACACCGAAAAAGAGATGCCCCGGCTCAATTTGTATGTGTGTGTTAAGTGTGTATGTGCTAGTATGTGTGTAAACTTGTTCACCTGTGAGCTAGAACTGTTTAATTGATCTTAGGGTTTTTTTCCTAGTTATTCTGACTGTTTGCTTGGATCTTCGCTCCTTCTTTATATTCAGTTGGTTCTTAATTCTTGGAAGCCCCAACAAAGGTTTTATAGGACCTATCGTTCTCAATCTAGAACATTAAACAAAACTTTGTTATAGTTTTCCTAGATTTAGATATTGTTAAAAAGGAGGATGGTTTTTTAAATATGCCAGGAAGTAGGATTTTTTTGGTCTAGTTTTATTCTGGATGTCAGTATGGCTCTCCAGGTGTCTATGCCACACACATTCCCAAATACACACACACACACACACACACACACACACACACACATATGCACACATGAACACACACATACACATAATCTTTTACTAGGATCGATATTCAATTACATTCTGAAAGCATGAAAGTAGTTTGGATATTGTTATTGCTAAAGAAGGAAGAGTTAAAATTGTATCCAATATTAATTTATTTCTGTTTTCTTCTGTTTTATAATATTGCTAGTGAAGTGTATATATAGCCAGAAGAAGTGGTTGCACTTATAATAACATTAAAAAAATAAAACTTCTGAAAGACATGAATTTATACAAATCCTCTGAGTGAGAAATTTGCTAGTTTTATTTTCTCTCTTGGTATTTATAAGAGACAAAACCAACATCAAGGTGTCCTCTCCTGTTTACTTCTCTGTACATGTCACAGTTTTCTGAGTAGGTTAGAGTCAATTTCTTACACCTGCAATTTTATGCCTGCCAAAAATTGACCATTCAAAAGGCTCATTCCCACTTTAATTGGCCACTAGCTTCTTTTTTTCTGAGAACACAAGAGACCAATTGCACCTGCATTGAGCCTAATGAAGATTCAGAAAAGGAATGTTTAACAATTCTATTTTGGTGTGTGATTCATCCTTTTTCACAGGAATAAAAAAGTGACATTTCACATTGCAATGTGTAGCAATATATTTGTGATTATTTTACTTGTATTTGTAATGTAAATTTTGTAGCAAAACACAGGCGATGTGACTGGTAATTCAGTGAATTTGTTCTTTGGATTTAAAAAGTACAATCAGAAGACTTTTCTCTAGGTTGATAATGCAAACTCATTGATGTGAAAGTTTAATCTTGCCTACTTCAAAAAATACTAAAACAACAAGCATAAAGTAATTAGTGTAGTACATGCACCTATAAGAAAGGAAGAGTTGATGGAATAAAGGGGATGACTTATATTAGGAAAAAATATTATATCTAATGACTGTATAAACATATAATTACACATACCTTTTTCTGATTATGTGGGTTTGGATTCTGCAAGTTTAAATTTTATGCTAATTTTATAAAGAGATGTAGGGAAATAACCAAAGTTGAATGTGTGGGGGTTGTCATTGTGTATCTAGGTATATATACATTTTTTGCTAAATAGGTCAGATTGTGTCACATTCTTCCACTTAAAAGCATTCTATAATTCTCCACTATTTAAAAGTGAAAGTCCACACTGCTAATTTGGCAATCAAGGCCCTCTTTCTCTGGCTATTGCCCAACTCTCCAATTTCACTTCTTATCAATCCCTCCTATGAGCTTTATGGTTTAGAAAAGACAAACTACACACACCTAGCTGTTTATCAATTCTGTGCCTTTGAGTGATGCTGTTATAGCTAAGGAATGCCAAGGATAGTCAAGAGCCACTGTAGGCTAGAAAGAAACAAGGAAGAATTGTTACCTAGAGCCTGCAGAAGGAGCATTGCCCTGCCAATATCTTGATTTTATACTTATAGTATTCAGATCTGTGCAGGAATGAATTGTTTTAGGCCACAAAGCCTATAGTAATTTGTTATGGCAACTCTAGTAAACTAATACAACTCTCATGTCTTTTGTGAAAGTTAATGGCAAAGTAGAGCAGACCAATAAAGATAAGGCCACTAATGACCCAGAAATTTCATAAATGACATTTTGAGCACCCACCAAGCTAAAAATCATGACAAACGTAAGAGCTTATAAAGAGCAAAGGATATTATAGCCTCACTCTTGCTCTTGAGGCCTTGCAAAGCCCTGGATTTAGTCCTATAGTCGTATGGCCTTGGGGCCATAGTGAATAGGTCACATCTTTGATTTGATAGAAAATAACTTCATCTTTCAACTTTGAAATTAGTTGACTTTATATGTGCCCTCTAAATTTGCTTATAAACTGGCTAATTTCCTTACCACATCTCTCACTTGTAATTTCTTATTAAACACATCTAGTTAAAAAAAAAAAAGCAAATAGAATTTTAACAATTCATGCTTTGTACATCTTATCTGAGGTTTTTCCCCTAACTCAACAAGTTTATTCTATACATCCTCTTACCTTTCATCTAATCTCGCGTTTTTACCAAATGTTATTCTACTACATAACAATAGGTTGTTCCTTTTTCAACTTCTTACTACATTTCTCACCATTTTCAGCTTCCTCTATAGTTTCCTTGTTGATTGTTACCTGGTCCCGAATCAATTGCCACATATTTTGGAGTTTTGTTACAGTAGCAACCCACTTCTAGTCAATGTGTATATTGCTTAGCTTTTGCTCCAATTATGTTGTATAAAAACTACTACAAAACTTAGTGCTTAAAAAACAATCACATATTCCTATGGGGTTATCTGGGAAGTCTGCCGATAAAGTCTTTGCTTGACTAATTTTTGTCCAAGGCGTGTAGAATATAAGTCGGTTGTCTCTCCTTCTCCTTGTATCAGTGGGCTAGTCAGAGCATGTTATTTTCATGGGAAAAATCAGCAGTGTGAAAAATCATGATCAATTTTCCATTATATTTTAAGTTGCTATTTGGCAACACATCTGCTAATGCCCACTGGCCAAAAAAGTGATGAGATAGAGCCAAAAATAAAATATTCTGCCTATCACGAGGCTAAAGGAAGCCACTCATAGAATCTCAGCATCAATATAGCAGGGAAGTACATTTCTCCCATTGAAATGAGAGTGAATGTTTGTGAAATGATTTATTCTATTCTTTCTTTTCTCTCTGGCTGTGTTTATGATATCTTATTGTTTTAATGTTAGGAAATTTCTGTATTTTGTGTCTTGCTATCAATTTCCTTTTACTTACTTTGCTGGAAACTTTTTGGAATTCCAGAATCTGATAATTGGAAATTACAGCAATTATGAGATTTTTGAGAGCTTGTTTAGAGGTTCTAGCAGGGGAGTGCAGCTACTCGTATACCCTTGACTGAAGAACGGTCCTCTCCTCTATTGGAGAAGGTCGTCCTCTTCTCTGAGCGGGCAGCTTCAGGAGGGACGCACATGGAGTGGTGAGGGAGGAAGGGGACACTTGCCTAGCCAGCCAGATCAGCTGAATCAACCCTGGTGATTAATGGGGTGACAGATGTCGTAGCCAGATTGCCCTCACATCCAAAGATTTTTAACTTTTGTCTCACCTCATGTTTTTCTTTTTTTGGATACTCAATTAGATGAATGTTTGAACTTCTCTCTTTTTTTAACTTGCCTTCTAAGATCTGTTTCCTGTTGTTTTCCCCCCTGTTTTATATTAGTGTACTCCTTTATAGGTAATCTCTTTATGACTACATTCCCATCCACTAATGTTCTCTTTGGCTCTTCAAATTTACTGTCTAAAAATATTTGTTGAATTTCAACTTTAATTAGTATATTTCTATTTCTAAGTTTTTCATTTTATTATTTTTCGAACACTCTTGGCCAATTTTTATAATCTCTTGCCCCGTAGTCATATATATAAATCATCTTTTGTTGAAACATATTAATCTTATATTTTGCAGCTGATAAAACACTTGAATTTTTTGCACATTTGATTTTACATAGCTGATTTAGCTATTTCTGCTGATTCTTTTCCTTGGTGGCTTGTCTCCTTGTATGATTTGTGATTGTGAGATCAGGAGACTTGAAACTTTATTCTGTGAGCATTTCTGAGGCCTGTTTAAAACTGTGTTTCTCCAGAGATTCTAATGTTGCTTCTAACCATATGATTGGTGCCCCATCAGGGATTACTCTAAATTTAATTTTTGTTTTGAGGTTTTGTGAATCACTTGGGTAGTAGGAAGAAAGGTCCAAAGCTAAACGAGTTGTAGTTAAGAATTCATGGGAAAGATGTTTTCTTTTGGCTTTCTGCTCACAATGAAGGTCAAAAGGGGTAAGTGTCTACTCTATCTCATACTATAAAAAGTATATATTTTTTTAATACAGAATTAAAGATTGCATAAAATATTCAAGTGATTTCATCCTCTCCCTTTATAAGTCCTAACCTTTTGCATCTCATACCTCCAGGGCTAGTAATTAAATGCAGCTATTACCTCTTCCAATTATGTAATCAATTATAATTATCTAAAAATTGATTTAGTTGATATGAACCTATACGTTTACAAAGTGTTTTATATTGATTTGCTTCCCAGCTTCCAATGCAATTGTTAAACTCTTTAAAATAAATGACTCTGTAGTTTTTAAAATTATAATATTAGGAAGTGAAATTCTGAGTTTGACCTATAACAGCAATTTCCTAGAAGTTGCTACCCCAAAGGGAGTTGGAAAATTTAGTTATAATTGACTTCACACTAAAGGTTGCCTATTTCTTTTCTGTGGAAGGTCAACTAAATTATTCAAAAAAAAGTATAAAGTCTGAAAATTCTTTTCTGAATCTATTTACAAATATCTCTATGATAGATTTTTAAATAATATTTTAAGAGAGTATGCAATACCTGAATTGGTAACTTAAAAAAGAATCTTAGAAGACAATAAATTGAACACTTTCTCTACCTTTAATAGAACTTTTTCCTTTTTTTTGTTTTATACCGTTTTCTTAGGAAAAATGATTCAAAGGCTCCTCATACATTTACAGTTGTGAGACAAATCTGCATTAAAAGTATCTTTCTTTATATTGTAACCTTAGTTTGAGTTAATATAAACATAGTTTCAAGGAATATGAGTAAAGATTAGGAAGTATCTCATGGGCTAACTTGGAAGTATTTTATATAAATTAACTCTAGTCAAGTTATAGTAAATTTTACTTGATTTCTTACTGAATTTTATCCTTCCTGAGTATAACTATAATCCTCAAGGGTCTTAATTAATAGATAATCTATTAGGTCTTTGTAAAATGTGTAGAAAAATTAAGCTTCTTAAAGGATACTCTAAATGTTTCATTTCTAAAGGTCTGATCAGGAAGCTACAGGGTATAGCAGAAGAGAATATTGCATCTGTTGCTTTATACAATAGTCACACTTAGTCATTAACCTACTCTGAGATGGGAAATAAGACATATTATTTCAAGCAGGCAAATTTGGTCTTCAAATGTTTCAGGTCAATTCTCTCCAACATACATCCCAAACTGCCCCTTTGATTAAACTTTAAAGGTTATTTTGATTGAATTGCATAATTTATAATAAAACAAACTATATCAGTCTTTGACAGTGAGTTAAAAGGGAAGACTTAGTTAAAGAAGAAAGAAATGTATTGAACTAAATTGTACTGACCTGTACATTTATATCAGCAAATTTCATAAAAGAGAACATTTGAGAAAAATGTGCATATGCTATATGAATCATTCACAAAAATTAGTGTCAGTGCTTCTGATAAGTATTTGAGAATTATATTCACAAATGTGGAACACATGGTTATTTAAAAATAGACATGCCTTAACCTGAGGTAATAATTCTAATAAGAGACCAAAATAATAATTGCAATGCTATATGTAGTCTTGTAATTGGAAATAAATGTGACAAGGATATAAAAAATCAGGAGTCAAAATAAACTTACAGAATCCTGTTGTAGGACATAATAAGACTAATTTCTCTTTATTGTGGGAATGAGATCTAGACTTGAGAACTATTTAAAACAAGAATTCTTCTTAATTCTAAAAGATATATAATACTGTTAGAATATTGGCAGTTTGTACCTCAGTTCTTCATGAATGTTTGCCTTCATTTCAACCATTGGTTGCCAAGTGAAAGTCAGGCCCACAAAATCAACCAAGGTAATGATTAAATTCCACCATTAGTGATGAACTCTATGTATTAAAATTATTTTCAACCAGGGATTCTCTTTTAAAATGTAAGTGCTCTTTACATTTTAGATCACATTTTGTCATTAGGATATTTGTTGCTTTGGGTGGAGGAAAGGAACTCAAAAATGAAAAAAATGCAAAAGACTGGAGAATCAAGAAAAACTTTGTCCAAATTTGAAGATAGTGATAAAAAAGAAAATATAGCTACTATTTTGAAACTTTTACTGATTTAACCACTTATAATTTTTTATAACCTAAAAAAAACTGTTAATGTTGACAGAGGACTCTGAGTTTATTGATACTGTTATATGCTGTACTTGTAGACGGTCTCTGTCATTAAGTAGAACCACCTTTAGTGTGAGATTTGCCAATGTGAATTACAATTCTCGTTATTTAACGACCTGCAAGTAGCTAAATCCAATAGTTAATTCTCATTTCTCACTTTAGAAGAACTATCAGCAACATTTGACATAGTTGCTCATTCCTTTTGCCTTTCAAACACTTTATTGGCTACTGGGAGAAACACGCTCTTATGGTTTTTCTCTTACCTTAGTAGCTGTTCCTTTTCATACTTTGTTATATTTCTTTAATCCTTCTATTTTATAAATGTTGAAGTGTCCCACAGTTGTCTTTATATTTTTTCTCTTCTATAACTATATTTATTTTAAAAACCTTGTAGTTTTCAATATAATTTAAATGGTGATGACTTCCAATATATATATCTGAAGAACTAAAAAAATCTTCTTCCCAAACTTCAGAGTATTATAACTACTAACTAAACCTATTTACTAAGAATCTAATGGGTAACTCAAAATTAATATGTTTAAAAATGAATATGCAATTTCTGATCTTAGCTCTATAACCTGATTTTTTCACAGTCTTCTCATTTTAGCAGATTACAATGACTTTTACTTAGTTGCTCAAACAACACCAAAAGCTAAAGTCCTTCAGGGTTCCTCTTATGATCATACTCTATACCAGAAATTCCTATTGATTTTACCTTCCAAGTATATATACAATATGACTATTTCTAACCACCTATATGGCAACTTCTCTAGTCAAAGCCACCATCATAACTAGCCTGAACTGAAGAAATAAGTAATTAATTGGGGGCACCTTCCTCTATTCTCGTTATTCATAATAAGAATGTTATATGTTAAATGTAGACCATTTACTTCATAGTAGCAAAGACATTTTATCCTATGTCTTTGAACTTTGGGCTTTTTGTTAGTCTTAGCCAGGACAATAGGCAAGAAAATAGATAAGAGATAAAATTTTGAAAGGAAGAAGTAAAACTGTCATTATTTGCAAATAACATGTTATTTAAATAGAAAATCCAAAACACTCTACAAAAAACTATTAGAATTATTAAGTGAATCAGCAAAGTTAGTATTAAAGAATGCAAAGTCTGCATACACAAATATGCAAGGTTAATATACAAAGAATAAAAACTCTCTGCACAAAAGCAAATAATATTTAAATATGCAAGCAACAAATTACAAAATGAAATTCAAATATACTGTTTATAATAGGATACTTGCAATATGCTATGTAAAATATAAAATATACATAGTATCAAAACCATCTAATTAAAGATATGCAAGACTTGTACATTGGAAACTACAAAATATTTTTGGGAGAAATTAATCATTTCTTAAATGAATATAGAGGTTTACTATGCTATGGGTTGAATAACTCAATATTATACAGGCATAAATCCTTCCTAAACGAAGCTGCAGACTTCATAATTTTTACTTCATCCCAGTAAAAATTCTACAATTTTTTCAAGAGAATTTGTTTAATATATGTGTGTATAAAAATTAACAAGTAGATGCTAAAATTTATTTGAAATTTAAAGGACATAGAATAGCCAAACAATCTTAAAGAACAAATCAAAGGATTTATATTAGTAAATTTTTGAGACATCATAAAAGAATGAAAATAAGATACTCTGATATTGGTGTAAGGATGAGAAAATAATAAACAGAGCAGAAATTCCATGTACATATTCACTTGTACAAAAAGCGCCACTGCTCTTCTTCAGCTGGGAAAATTTGTATTTCAATAAATAATAGTGGATTAATTGAATATCCATATAGAAACAAGTTAATCTTAACCTATACTAAAACCATACACAAAACTCAATCACAAGTTGAGTGCATATGTGAATTTGTAATGTAAATAATAAAGCTTCTATTAAAAATAAAAGGAGACTATCTTTGAATTCCAGAGTAGGAATAACTTTCTTAAATGAGACACAAAAAGCACTAACCATAAGAGAAAAAGAATAGATAAATTGGACTTAATTAAAAGTAGAAATTTTTGTTTATTAAAAGGCATCATTAAGAAAGTGAAAAAACAATCCACATACTGAGAGAGGATATTGTCAATATAAACTCAGAAAGTATTTATACACAAAATATATAAAGAGCTTTTATAAATTAAAAAGACAAAAAAATTCTCTAATAAACCAAAAGTGAACAAAAAATCTTGACTAGACACTTCAAAACAGAGACCATTCAAATAGACACTTCACTTATAAAAAGGCGCTCAACCTTGTTAGTTCTCAAGAAATGCAAATTAAAACTATTTTGCAATATTAGTACCTACTCAAAATAATGGCCCATATTAAAGAGCCTGATAATATGAAATTTTAGCAAGGACATTACATATTTATGCATTATACATTATACCTGATATGTTCTGGTTGGAATATAAATTGGTAAAATCACTTTGGAAAATTCTTAAGCAGTTTTTACCAAATCTAAATATACTTACCCTATGGTTAAGCCATTCCACCTCTCATTGTATACCTAATAAAAATAACTGTATGTGTACAAACAAAGATATGTACAACAGTATTACTGGCAGTTTTATTTATAATAGTCTCAAGTTAGAAGCCACCCAGATGCCTAATAACTGAAGATGGATAAATTGTGATATATTTATATAATGATATAGTTCTTGGCAATCTAAAAAAAAAAAAAAACAGGATATGTGCAAAACTGAAAAATCTCAAAGATTTCATGTTGATAAATAAAATGGAAACAAAACTTACCTAAAGCATCTCCTCCATAAAGTTAAAGAACAGAAAAAAACTAGTCTTCTTAACAGAAGTCAAATTAGTAGTTATTTGAAGAGAGAAGAGATGTGAAATGGGAAGAGAATTTTTTTGGATAGAAGTTTTGTATATTTGACTATGTCTTCTAGTGTGTGTGTGTGTGTGTGTGTGTGTGTGTAAAATTTATCAAGTTACAGGCCAAACTTACTCACTTTTTGTGCCTTATATCCCAATTTAAAACAAAAACAAAACTTTAGCAGCTTTCTATTTTAGTCGAAATAATAAAAAAATTTACTAAGGCTCATGAAGTCCTACGTAAAGCAGTCTGTACTTACCTCTATGACTTCTTTCCGCTTCCCAATTTGCAAAGCGCTCCAGCCAAACTTACCCTGTTGAGGTTCTTCGAAGTATTATTCTCTGTCAAGATATTACATAAAAGCCAAGGACAGAAAGTGAGGTTGGGTCTAGAACCAGTCCTGGAAAATTAAGACAGGACAGCACTTCTACAGTTTCTTTATGGAATTGATTGGTCTTTCTACACTCACCCCTCTTTTTCCTCTTTCCTCACTCAGGCCAGTTTTCTGGCTACTGCACCTATAGTCACTGGCCCAGTGTCTATACTTTGCATGTTTCATTTCTGAATTCCTAATTGATAATTCTCATAAAAGAGGGTAAGGAAGAGAAGGCAAACATATATTGTCTATAGATTTAAAAATAGGCTATGGCACTACACATTTTCTGTGTTGACCTTTCTGTCAACATACAGATTCTCTCATCCACTCTTGCCTTCATACCAATCTCAGGTGTGCTGATGTGCCCTGCGGGCATCTTCTTTTTACGGCTCATTCATTTTAAGATATAATGATCATTCTCAGCATACTGCCCCAAATCCATAAAAACAGTCTTTTAAATAATTTTTACAGTTGTTTGGAAAAGTGCAAAGCTAAATAAAACAAGAGTCCTGTCCTCGAGGTGCTCACAATGTGGCTGACAGAAAGGAGTTGAAATAACTGTTCTTATGTAATGGCGAAGCAAACGAGGAAAAGTAAAAAGTGGAACCAAATCACTTACACATCTTATAGAGTGATATAACATAATTACTTGATGCAAATAAGCTGTTTCTGTATTTTTATTTTATAGTGGTTGGTTTGCTTTTTATTTAAAGAGAGAATGTTTCATGTCTATCTAGAAGCATAATGTTTGTGTAAACAGCACATGAAATAAGTAGTATTTGTATTATAGGTTTTATTGCGTGTCTATGTAAAGATTTTTAATTATAGAGTATTTTAATGTTCTGTAATTTTAGTAAATAGTATTTTTATTAATTTTGTAACAAAGAAACATAGACGTACTTGATAAAGAACAATTCGATGTACTAGACAAAGGACATGTTTTTTTCTGACCCATTTGAGATTGACTTGTCAGCCTGAAGCCCTATAACACTCCATTGCTTCAGTCCTACAAACAAGGACAGTATTAGTAGTACTTAGTATTTAGAAGTTGTATGTATAGTATTTTGTCCAAAAACAAAGACATACTCCTAAATAACCATAATATAACCATCAAAACCAGAAAGTTAACATTGATATTTTTTACCATTTAAGACTCAGGTCCTATTTCAATTTTTCCAATTTTCTTAATAATGTAATTTATAAATGACGAAGGAATCTAGTTCAGAATCCCTCATTGCATTTAGTTGTTATTCTTCTTCAATCTGCAACACTTCCTCAATCTTACCTTGATTTCATGACCTTGATGTTTTGGAAGATCAAAATTTAGTTGTCTTATGAAATAGCTCTCAATTTGCAGTTGTCTGGTATTCCTCTATATTTAGATTCAAGCTATTCATCTTTGGCAAGAATATTACAGAAACAATGCTATGTTTCTCTCATATCCTATCTGGTGGCACATAATTTCAATTTGTCTTATTACTAATGATGTTTACTTGGATCACTTATTGAAGGTTATGACTCGATTTTAGTTACTTTTTTACCTTTAAAATTAATAAGTATTAATTTCTGAATCTATGAAATTATCCTTTCATTTTCAATCTTTTAATTTATTCATTTCTTTTTCATAACATGAACTCTTGTTTCCCTTTTTTTTTTGTTCAATAAGTAAAAAACCACTGATATTTTTACTTATTTCGATGCTCATATTGTTTCCGGAATTGGCCAATTCGAGTTCCTTCAAACTGGCTTTTCTGTCCTTTTGACATAGTCCTGTTTTTCTTTGAGCACTTTCTTATTTTCTAAAAATAAAAATGTGTTCCAGGCTCATCTTGTACTTTCTTGCCCCTGACCTGGAATAAGCCATTTGTCCCAGGAAATCTGATTCTTTTATTTAATCATTCCCCTTATGAGTATCCAGTCTCCCATCACTGCTCTTACTTCCTTCCTTATGTGGATGCTATACTCTCCCTACACAGGCTCCGATTCTCCATTCCTGGATACTCACATTCTCAATTCCATTGGATCACTCTTCATTCTACTTGGATTCTGACATTGTTTGAACTCTTGACTCCCCAAGTCATGCTGTCCCTTCTGCAGGGACATGTTACTCACTCTACTTAGATTCTGACACCCTGCTCTGGACCATTGAGGCAACCACTCTTCCCCACTATAGACTATACCTTGCTTTATTCATTAAATAGCTTTATGATTAAAATGCTCAGAACAGAAAGATACCTATACTATACATTTAATTGGTCAATAAAAATTTTGTGGGCCTTTCAGGAGAAGAAAATGCTCTGCTGACACAGTAAAAGAGAAAAAGAAGCAGAAGACAGGATTCTTATTCTCAAGAAGATTTTCAGGGTAATTGGAAAGACAAGACAACTCATTTTATCTTTAGAATAATTCTGTAAGGCATAGATTAGTGTCCTTATCTGAGCACAACTATTAAGAACATGAACTTATTTTCTTTGAGGAGATAATTTCTCAGCAGTTTTAGAATACTATAAATGGAACTAAAGAGAAAAAACTAATGTAAAAAATTAGGATACTAAGCAAATTCTGGAAAGTCACATAAAGAATTACAGTTTTTTTCTGACTTTTTCAGTTTAGAATACATAAATAGCATAGATGAAATCCTTCAGGGAAATAAAATCATTTTAATTTATATCATTATAATGCTACTGGGAACCCAACAAACCAAGAAAACAACTACAACCTTCTAGCATGATAATTCTACAACCAGGCCAACTGTTTTCAATTTACAAATAGGATATCAGACTATGTTGGTGCATTTTTTTCAGTATTAGAGAATTTTTTTCATATTATGAACATTTAAAAATTGGATATAGTATCTAAGATAAATCTCATGTATTTATAATTCAAATGGGTGTGAGGGTAGGCGGCAAAGAATATAAGTTTAAAGCTAACTTCTCACATGAGGGAGGCAAGCCTTGATTATCACAGTCAGGTCTGTTCTTGTTGCCTGTGATAAAAACAAAAACAAAAACAAACCTGAAACCCCTTAGATAAACCAATGAATGTATTGGCTTATATAATCAGGAATTGCAAAAGTATAAATGGAAATGACTAGAAACAGAATGGTTATGTTGCTAAGATTTATTTTTCTCTTTCTCCCATTTTGGTCTTTCTGTGTGTTATATTAATTCTCTTCTGCCACTGACCACTTTTCAACATATGACTGTGGATAGATCACTGGAAGCTCATCTTTTTGTCTTTTTAGTGCCAGTGGAGAAGAGGCTTTTACACTCAGTAACAGAAAAAAGTTCAGATAAAGAACTGTGATTCAGTGGACATATATATCACAACTTTGCTCAGTCCAATTTTTGCACCATGGGGTTGGAGTAGAGAAACAATGTGTGCCCAAGTTGGGGGCATGTGCTCATGCTAGGGTATGGGCAATTCAAAGTGTCATTATTGGAAGCCCCTGTTAGAACCAATGATTAATGTGTAAGTGAGGTAGTTCCTCTTAGGGAAGATAGCATAGACCTGGCTGCTAGAGAGTTACTATGAGCCCAAAGCCTGCCAATTCATATTTACTATAATTTCTAAATGTGTTACAGTGGTAACACTGACTGTTTTGGTTCTAGACGTACCTAAAGGCAACATTTAAGACAATTATATTACAAATGGATGAGAGTAAGTGAATGTAAAAGGAGATAAGGTTAGTTCTTTAGGTCTAACTAGTAAAATGATAATGACTACAGACTGCTAAGTTATGTATATACAATATCATACTTAGAGTAACTGTTAAAAATGATATAAAAAAGATACACTCAAGATACATAAAAATGGAATTTCAAAAATATGTTCAAATAAGCCATGGAAGGATAGGAAAAAGAAACAGAGAAACAAAAACATAGTGAAATAGAAAATAAATATAACTTGACAGACTTGACCAACTATATGCTGTCATCAAGAGCTTCACTTCAAATATAACATTATAGTAGATTTAAAAGTAAAGGAATAAAAATAGATATATCATAAAAAAGCAAAATAGAGAAAAGCAGTATAAGACTGAATTGGTACTCTGGAAGAATCAAAATCAGAAATGTAACAAGGGATATACTACAGATCTTGAGGACATCAAAAAGTTAATAAGAAAATATAATGAAACACTTGACATTATATGTTTGATAAGATAGTTGAAATGGACCATTTCCTCAAAAAACACAAATGACTAAGTTCATCTGATATGAAATAGATAATTGGAATAACTCTATAACTATTTATGAAATTAACATTTTAATTTAGAAATTAAAAAATAAAATCTCAATATCCATACGATTTCACTTGGAAACTCAACCAAGCTTTAAAAGAATTAATACCAGTTCTAAGCAATCTCTTCTAGAAAATAGAAGAGGTGGCAACTCTTGCCAATTTATTTTATTAAACTAGTATTACTCTGATAGCAAAAACAAAGACAATACAAAAAAAGAAATACCACCAATCAATATTTCTCATGAAATAGATGCAAATTTTCTTAACAAGATACGAACAAAAAGAAATCAACAATGTAAGAAAAAAAATTTACACCATGACCAAGTAGAATTTATTCAGAAGATGAAAGGATGGTTCAATATTCAAAAATCAACTGTGTAATCCACCTCATTAGCCAGCTAAAGAAGAAAAAAAAGCACATAATTGTATCAATTTATGTAGAAAAACATTTGTAAAATTAACACCCATTCATGATAAAAACTATCAGTGCACTAAATTTAGAGGTGGGTTTCTTTATCTTGATAAAGAAATGTGACTACACATGGAGATAGAGGGATCAGTATTATGCCACCCCCATTGCTCTTAGGAGAAAGTTCAAATTGCTTAATGCAGCCAACAGGCCAGACACAATAGGTCTGTCTTATTCTCTTCTTCTAGGGCTATTCTTATCTTCTTCAGCCAGACTGATCACCATCTTTTAGTCCCTCTAATAGGGCATTCTTCTCTCCTCAAGGTATTTGGAATGGCAAAATTATATAGGTAATTAAGTTAAAATAAAGTCATTAAGATGGGCCCTATCCAGCATGACTGGTATCCTTATAAGAAGAGAAAATTTGGACCCAGATATATACAGAGGGAAACCATGTGAAGATACAGGGAGAAGATGGCCATGCACAAGCCAAAGGAGATAGAAGAAAACCACACTGCTGCACCCCGATCTTGTAGACTTTGAGAAAATAAGTATTTGTTGTTTAAGCCACCCAGTCTGTGGTATGTTTCTATAACAGCTCTTGCAAACTAACAACACTCAAAGTCTACAGTAAAAAAAAACAAATAATCCAATTACAACCTGGGCAACATAGATTAACTTTTCATGAAAGAAGATATGCAAATTGCAAATAAGCACATAAAAAAGTTTTCAACATCATAAACCATTAGGAAAATGCTGATTAAAACTTCAGTGATCATTACACACCTATCAGAATGGCTAAAATAAAAAGTTCTGACGAAACCAAATGCTGCCAATGGACACAGGGCAACTCGATCACTCATACATTGCTGTTCAGAATGTAAAATGGTATAGCCATGGTGGGAAACTATTTTCACTTTCTTAATATACAAACTTGTTACTACTGTAAAACCCTGTAATGCCCTTCTGTCATTTATTTCAGAAAAATAAAGAAGTTTGCACAAAAAGTTTGTCACAAAGTTTGTAGGAGCTTTATTCATATCAGCCAAAACCTGGAAACAACCCAATTGCCCTTCAATCTGTGAATGTTAAAACAGTGCTACATTCATACAATAGAATACTACTCAACAATAAAACAAATCATCAATATGCAACAACTTTCATGAACTCCTAGAAAATTTCGCTGCATGGAAAAAAAAAAAAAAGCCTAACTCAAAAAAGTTGCACACTCTGTGATTCCATTATGTGATATTTTTTAAACGGCAAATTATAGAGATGAAGAAGGTATTAGTGACTGCCAGGGTTAACTGGGTGAAGAAGATGGGAGAAAAGTAAGTGTGGTTATAAAAGGGATCTTTGTGGTGATGTCCTGTATCTTGATGTATCAAGTATATCTGGTTGAGATATATTATTGATTGGAAAACACAAACATTGAGAAAAACTACCTTTTCTACCTTACAGAGTTTTTTTCTGCTTTATTTTTAAATACTTGTAGATTTTTATGATAGAGGTATTCTCCCTATTATAATAGTCTTTTTGATGAAGTCTCCCCTTATCTAAGTTTATATTTGCTTTTACTCAACAGCCATTTTGACTATTGAAGAATCTCATTTTCAGAAAGACAGAAGAAACAATTCGGATAATATACTGACATTACATTTGATTGGAAAATTTTGATAGGAAAATTAATTTACAGCCTCGACCTCTTGTTTACTTGAAATTATCATCTGGCCCCCAGTACTAAAATTATCATCTGGTCCTCATTAAAGTAATCAAATTATGGAGAACCAAGAGAGAAAAACCATTTCAAATTTTGGCAGGTTCTGACAAAATATCAAACTGGAAACAGAATAAGCCAAGTTTTATATATTGCAATTTAGTGGGCACATTCTCAAACTCACTGCACACTGATTCTTGACCTCAGCTGCTATTCCAAATTAATTTCTAAATATTTTATTTTCTTTGGTTAGGATTGGCCAGGAGTCAGAATAGTTTTCACCTTTAGGGAAAATTTTCAATGCCTCTGTTTGAGCCTGCTGGGAAATTAAGAAATGGACACTTTACTTAAAAATGCTGAATTTTAGTAATAAAATAATTCTATGAAAATACAGACACTGGTCATCTTATACATACACAATCTTAAATCTATCAATATTGGCAGATGTACAATATGAAGCATAGCAATTTGTCATCTTCAGGGGCACTGCAATTTCTCATCAGTTTTAATGATCTTGCCAAATGTCTCAAGCCACTGAAAGTTGGTGAAAATTCTTGTGGACATGTGCAGACTATGGGGAGTCTCTGCTTACATTCCCGAATTTCAAAGTTTCTTCTGGCAGTTTCAGGCATGTCATTTGAAGGAAACTTTGTTTACTGAACAGAAATCAGTTTCCTTCTTGGCCAACTTCAATTTCAAGGAACCCAGAAATATATCCAGACTTACATTCTATTTGACAAGGTCATCTGGTTCAGGTCAGCATTTCTAATATTTAAATGAAGTAGCTTATTGTCTAAATTATTCTGCATTTTACTAAGTCTTTTGTCCAAGAGTTTTTTTCCTACACTGTTTCCTCTCCTTATGGGGAAAAGACAAAGTGTTATTATAGCGTGCAGGCCTCCAAAGTGCAGCTCAACAAGAAGCTCATAGAGTAATGTATTATAATTGCTTTTCTTCCCCATCAGTCAGGAGTCATCAAAGACCTGAAAGCTGCATGGTACTTGGTACACTGAAGATAAATTAATATGAATATGTGTTGAATGAATGACTGGGGAGAGGTGTAGGGGAATAGCAGGTGCACTCTGAAACCCAGAGGCTGAAACTTTTTTTGTATACTCATTACCACTGAAACTTTTTCTATATACTCATTACCACTTACTTCTAACTTATGCAGGATCTGTGGCTTCTCATTTCTGATTGGTTGAACTAGTTATGTTTCATTTCATTTATATTTTTAATTGTTAGGTATTATAAAATTAATACATTAATACATTAACTTTCTCCATATAAAAGTTGATGAATAATAAAAATAATTGATCTCTAAACCTAAAGTATCCTTTCAACATCTCGCTTCCCCTCTCAACATCTTCTTAATCTTTCTCTGGATATCTGAAAGTAACAGCAGCACTAGCATTTGTTTCATATGTATCATTTTAGAAAGTTTAAAAAGCATATTTAATTGGAGATAGATGAGAGAGAGAAAAAAAGAAAGGCAGCATAAGAATATATGGCAGATAATCTTACATATAGCAGTGCTGTAACCTTTCTAAGTTTCCAGTTGGAGCTCCCATTTCAGACTTAACTCAAGGCCACAACCTTAGTCCCAGTGACTTTGATATACTTCTTGTCTACATTACCCCACCAGTAGATTACCCACACCTTTTTAAATAATACAAAATGTTTTGCAGGGTGTATGTCGTACCTGTTTTTTTTTTCTTATAACTATATAATGAGAAAGTGAATACTTTTCTAAGAAAATAAATGTCAAGACCTTTAGACTAATGTACTAAAACAACCCTGAATCATGATATCTATACCATTTTTCTCCTTTTGATTATATCCATCTGAAAATTCCCATAAAATCTTAAGTAACTTTATAAAATAGATGTGATTTTCAAAGAAACTAGTTTTCATATGCATAACATTTGCTTGGGTGTTGAGAAATGTCATATCAAGAATGAGGAGCTTTTTTTAGCTTAAATGGATAGTTTCTTTACAGAAAGGCCTTAAAATAGACCATTTTTAAAAAAAGTTTTGATCATATTTTAAGTAAGAAAGATAAAATATTATGGTATTTTGCTATCCTAAATATTGTGAATAAAACATATCAGACATCCTTTTAGATATTAGACTCCCGATCAATTATTTAAAACTGATTTATTAATTTCAAAGGTCAGTCCGTTCCAATAAACTTGGCATTTCTCGGCTGTATTAGAAAAATAAAACTTGAAAAATAGGATACTTGAAAAAATAGAATACATTTTTGAATAATCAGTTTCTCAAAAGGTAGATTCTATAAAATTAGAAGGATATAGGTAAATTTCTGTGCTATAGGAAATTAAGACAAGGTGACTAACATTTCAGTGCCTGGTTGAAGTTTTAAATAATAATCACATTTGAAATTGCTTATTTACTTTTAATGAACAAATATTTTAGCATCTTTTTAAAAGAGGATGTTAAATACTGAAATATTATGACAGTGGATTGTACAAAATCTGCCATAGATGAGATACTTCCATGAAAAGACTTCTTAAAGGGGCACTGAGTCCTTTTCTGCCCACAAAATCTCTCCTGCAAATGTTCCATGAAGTCTAATGAACCTATCATTAGCACCATTTTTTAAAATGAAAGCATAGTGTCAAGAGGACTGTTGTGGGAAATACATTTTCCTGGGAAGAGAAGCAAGGGCTATTGTACATTTATACATATGATTATAGGTCAGATTAATTTTAGCTGTTTCTTTGGAAAGTAGACCATTCTGAGAAAATGGAATAAAAAAAAATTGGCAAGTTTTATTGACAAGAAGAGCAGGAGGCGTTTGACACTATACTTGGCTCCTGCTTAGGACTGGTTAGCATGGCACTGGTCTCCAAAGACAGGATACCTGGTAATGGATGCAAATGTGAGCGTTAAGTGTGGTGACACCAAGAAGGCATGAAAAAAATAGGGACTTGGAAGCACTGAAGATCCATCTCGCTATGTCATAATATGTCCTTGGATTGACATTGGATTTAAGCAAATGTTTTCAAGAAAAAATGACATATTTACTTAATTCTGGTGCTTGGACACAGAAATGAAGGTAGAGGTAGGTGAATGGCATAAACAGATCCAAAGGTATTGTCTAAGATGTGGAGTGACAAGGATATCACAGTGACTGAAACATGCATTTTTTAAATTGAGGCATTTTCAATTTAGGCATTTGGGTCTTAGATTTTCTACAGAGACACAAAATAGCTAGAATAGTAATTTTTGATTTATTTGTAGAAAAAATAACCTATAATCATTGGTTGATTTTGTTGCACACTTTCCTACTTTTACAAAATCAGTGCCAGGTGGTAAACATTTATTGCAATATGTTTGAAAATGCATTGATGGTATTACAGAACTGTGCAAAAGTTTAATTAAAAATGAATTTTTAATAAAACCATTCATTCTATTAAGATGTAGAAAATAAAATTATGTTAATAAAAGAATTGCATTTTAAATTAATATTTTAATTTTGTTTCAATCACTTTAACTTGTGAACTCAAATTTTTAATTTTTAATTTTTTCGGCGTCTAGAGATTTTAAGTACCATGCAAGTGGTGGCTTTTCTTTTTAAATTATTTTTAGAACCTCTTTATTATAGTATAACATATGTAAAAGTGCACACACCAAACTCTTTGTAGCTGGCAGAATTTTCACAAATTGCATATACCTGTGTAACCAAGGCCCAACTAAAGAAACAATATTACTGTTATACCAGAAACAACTTTTCCCCATTCTTCATGCCACTTTCAGTCACTTCTGGTTTGCCCAAACATAATCACCACCATGGCTTCTAATAGCATAGATCAGTATTGCTTATTTTTGTATTTTAAATAATCAAAAGTATACAATATATATTCTTTTGTGCCTGGTCTCTTTATCTCAGTATTATGTGTGTGAGAGTCTTCTTTTTTGTTAATATAGTTGTAGATCATTCATTCGCATTTCTTTCAAGTATTGAGTAAATATATAATACTTTCCATTGACTAAATATATAATTTATTGTATCTATTCTACTCTTAATAGGTATTTGAGTAATTTTGAGTTCAGGACTATTTTAATTTGTGCTGTTATAAACATTCTAGTTCTTGTCTTTAGGAAAACATATATGCATTTCTGTTGGTTGTATACCTATAAGTAGAATTGTTGGGTTGTAGCTTATTCATATGTTCAGTTTTAGTAGATACTTCCAAATATTTCTCTTAAGGTGTTGTACCAATTTATGTATTGTAACAATTCCTATATCCTGTGAATATCATATGACTTTGATTTGTTCATAGCTTTCTAAGAGAATTTTGGAATTTTTTTGTCCTTTTGATTTTAGCCATTTCGCATTTATGTGGTGCTTGCTAAGGCTGAAATTTGCATATGCCGGTTGACTAATGAAGTTGAATACCTTTTGAAATGTTTACTGGCCATTTAGATATCCTCTTTTGTCAAGTGTCTTCAGTATTTGCTATTTCTCATTTGCACTGTGTGTGTATTTTTCTTTATACATTCTGGATAAAAGTCTTATATAGACAAATATTTTCTCCCATTTTGTGGCTTGCTTTTCTACTTTCTTTAATGATCTCAATTTAAAAGAAGTTCCTAATTTTAATACAGTTTAGTTTATCATTTTTTTCATTTATGATTAAAACATTTTGTATCCTGTTTGAGAAGGTTTTGCCTACTTTGTTACGAAGATGTTCTCTTAAGTTTTCCTATGAAAGTTTTACCTTTTTTTTTTTTTTTGTATAGTGTAATGTAAATATGAAGACATTTTCTTTTACAGGTAGCTATCCAAGTGACCAAGTACCTTTTATTTAAAAGACTATACTTCTCCTTTTGCATTTCATTTTCTCTGCATTTCTAACTCTGTTCTGTTCCCTAGGAATTTCTTAATTCATACACAAAGAGCACAATCTTAATTACTTCAGTTTTAAAATAGATATTGATATCAGATCAAGATATTTTTATAAGTCCTCTATATATTCTTTTTTCTAAAGATTTTTCAACTATTTTTCAGCTTTGCATATCCATATAAATTTTTAAGTCATCTAGTAAATTTCTGAGTTTACAGAGTAAGTTAAATAAATTGATAGTTTCAAGTAATTATAAACCTGGTCTATCTTTTCATTTATTTTGTTTGGTTTTCTTTAATCTTAATCTTGTTTCTGTTGCTTATTTTTTGCTAGCTTTATTTCTGAGTATTTGTATTTCTAAAATATTATTATAAAATATTTTTAAAATTTACAATTTATTTTTTCTGGTACATACAATTAGAATTAATTTTTATATATTGTTTTTTTATCCAACTACCTTGCTAAATTTATTTCAATACTTTGGAAATTATATTGGACTTTTAAATCACATTTTCTGTAATAATTCTATGACTTTTTTTGCCTCTTGCCTCATTAAACTAATTCTTCTAATACTTTTTTTTTTTTTTTAAATAGAATAAGTGTCCTTTTCTTGGTTCTCATCTCCAGGAAAAGTATTCAACATTTTATGGTTGAGTATGAGGTTTGCTTGGCTTTTTTTTTTTTTTCTTGTAGATAGTCTTTATCAGATTAAGAAAGTTTGCTTTTATTCCTAGTTTTCTAAAATAATTTTTAAACCATGAGTAGGTATTGAATTTTGTCAGTTTTTCTTGTAGCCAATAAGATCATCATATGATTTTTCTCATATTTATGTTAATGTAGTAAGATACATTAATTGATTTTAAAATGTTGAAATAACATTTTTTTTATCTGTAATAAACCCTGTTATTCTTTTTGTGTGTGTGACTAGATTTAATTTGCTAATTATTGTAAATAAATTTTGCATTTATGTTTATGAGATAATAGGTCTGTAATTTTCTTTTCCTATATCACTGTCAGGTTTGTAAAAATGTTAGGAATTTATTCTATTTTCTTCTATTTTCTGGAAGATTTTGCGTAATATTTATGATATTTATTTCTTATCTAAGTAGATTGAATCAAAGGCTTTTATACCACGACCATGTCTAAGCATCAGGAACCTTGGGGTAAATATATTGTTTGGATAGACAAACTTCTACTTAGCATAATAGTACTGGAAAGAAAGACAGATGAAAGAGGAAAATGCTAAGGAGTAAGTGCTTCTGTGTGAATTCTAAGACAATTCTTTTGCAGGAGGTAGTCATAGTGATGATTGCAAAGGAATCTTTACAGGGCTGTACAGGGCTGTACAAGGTACAGGGCTGTATCTCAGTTTTAGAAAAAAATGAAAATATACTAACTGTAACTTTGGAAAATACATCAACTAATTGTTACTTTCCAAAATATTACTAAATGTTTGAACTTTTGTAAGTTACTTAAGTTTCCTGTCGTTCAGTTTTCTCATCTGAAAAATGTAGATAATAGCCATTCCTTTCTCATAGTAATACCGTGAGAATAAATTAAATAATACATGTAAAATATGCGTACCTGCTACATAGACAGTGCTCAATAAGTGGTATAAATTATTATTTTTATTAGCTGTTATGAAATTATTAATTCCTCAAGGATATTTTATAATTTTTATTTCTATCAATGTCTATTTAAATATTTTGCACCTAATCAATGCTAAATGATATTGAAAATGAATAAATAAAAATGTTTATATGGGAGATTCTACATTTAAAAAGTGAGTTCTCATCGGTGTTAATTAAAGAAAAGGATTAAACAAGAAAACTAAATTCCTTTCACATTTGTAGACTATCCTCTCTGATTCAGGACAAGTAATAATTCTTTCAAACTGACCAATTCTCTTTAAATTTTTTGATTTTCCCCTTCAGAAGCATGAGACAATGATCATATCAGATAGAAAGGTTTATTACGAAGGATTAGATGTAGTGGATTTGAAATTAATATTTAACTAACAAATACTATGCTATCATGTCTCATTTAATTTGTTTTTTATAAATCAAGTAGTGTAAAAGAAGAAATAAATTTTCTGGCCCCAAAGATAAATTGTTTATTCCATGTCTTCAGCTTTCTAGGTACTTTGTTAACTTGTGGGTGGAATAACTTAGAACAATCAAAAATGTTTGTCTCATGAAGACTTGTCTCTGGCCAGATGGTAGAGATGGCATAAATGTTGGATTTCTAAAATAATAATAATGATAATGATAATAATAATAATAATAATAATAATAATAATTTAAAGACATTGTTTCCCGTTCCTTAAATGTAATCTGACTCTGATATCCTATATTTAGGTCTTACATCGGTTTGTTTTTAAGTAGAGTTCAATAATAGAACAGATGTTTAAATCTATTTTTCACAATAGCAATTAATTATTTTAAGTTATTGTGTCTGTCAGTTCTAGAAGAAAATAATTTTTCAATAGTGAAACTCAAAGAACTAAGAATAGCTTCTCATCATAAAATATTTTATATTTACTATGTCATCCAAAAAAGATTATTCATAGGAAATAGATAACTTTAATAACAATAGGAGTTATCTATGAGATAATAGGAAGCACTGGAAGAACTAGACAAAATAAGAATATACCATTGTCACCAAAATATGAAATGAAAGAAGTGTGCTTTACTGCACTTTAAATTCTATTTATCTGAACAAATTCTATAAAAATATGATATTGCAATTCAAGGACTGATTATTATGTGACCTGGGAATGGAAGGCAATTTTTTTTCTGGGAATAAGTTTTTCTGCTTAAGAATTGCATAAATCCCAGCTATTAATGAAATAGCTATTGTGTTTTCTCTTTGCCTTTTCATTTTATGGGCGATTCTAACTTATGAAGCTGCATACTATGTTTTATTTCTTTAAGCAAATGTTCACACTTTTACTTCAAAACCTTCTGAAGAATGAATGAGTTTAATAAGATGAATGTTTTATTTAGAGGTACTTAAATTGATGATATGGAAAAATATTTAGCAATTGTTCCCTGCACGTATATTCCTTTTAGTGACTGTAGATGCTACTATTTGCTAAATGAAAAGTAACATATAGACTTCACTCTGGTATTTCCTAAATTTCTTTTGTTTAAAAGGCAAGAATCTACAAAATTGATTTCATAATAAAATGTAACCTAAAACTGTCTATGCTTTTTATGTAAGTTGAGTTTAAATATCTTTTCTTCTTGGAAGTTATTAGCTTGTACTGTGGTTTTGGTATAAATAGAAGTTTCATCATGTGAGAGTCATATGTGGTCTTCCTAAGTTATTAAGTTTGAAAGAAAATGCTGTATATATAGATGGATATCTTGCAATAAAATATACTCCATCAGAAAATCAGAAATTAAAAAATGATAGTAATACAGTTAGAGACAGGATTCTAGCAAACTCAAATTTACTTATTCTATACTTGTAACAAGTTACGGTCACATTTTATTAGCTTGTAATTTTTACTCATTAATTTTTCTCTACTTAGAATAGTTCCTGGTGCATATTAGGTGGTTAATACACAATTTTAAAAAACATTTTAAACAATCTTATTGAAAAGGTTAAGTAAAAAGGAAGTACTTATTGCTATTTTCCTAGGAAGGAAAATGATACTCAGTGCAACTACCTTCTGACATAGTTGGTTCCCTACGTGTTTCGTAACTTTTCCCTTTTTTATAAGTCAAATTGCACATCAGCTTCAAACACATGACCAACCATCTGTTTTCATATTTGAAACATACTAAATCCAAGAACATATTTTATAAGAGTATTGCTTTATTTTTTAAACTTGTATTTTGAATGTATATTAGCATGCTGTTGTAAAAAAAATTCACAAAGAAATCCTATGTGTTCTTTATCTATTTTTCCCCCATGGTAAGTAATATATTATAAAACTATAGTAGTACAATATCACAACCAGGATACTGGCATCCATATAGTCAATACACAGACATTTCCATCCCTACAGGATCCCTTGTGTTAATGCATTCTCACCATATATAACCTCATACTTTATTCTTTTTTTTTTTTTTCACTTAGATTGATTCCCTAGATATTTGCCAGGTTTTATTGGTATTGATATTTCATTCTTTTTTATTGCCGAATAATTTTTTATAGCATGGATGTACTATATAGTCTATTTAACCATTCACCCATTGAAGGACATCTGGTTTGTTTCTAATTTTTAACTATTACAAATAAAGCTGCTATAAACATTCACATACAGGCTTTTTATTAAAAAAATATTTTTTTAATTTTTCAATTATAGTTGGCATATAATATTATATTAGTTCCAGGTGTACAACATACCAATTAAACATTTATATAACTTATGAAGTGATCACCCTCCTTTTCCTTCTCCCTTTCCCTCTCCCTCTCCCTCTCCTTCAAGAAGTCCCTCTAATATTTCTTGTAATATTGGTTTGGTGGTGATTAACTCCTTTAGCTTTTGCTTTTTTTTTTTTTTTCGATCCAGGAAATTTTTTATCTATCCTTTGATTCTAAATGATAGCTTTTCTGGGTAGAGTAATTTTGGTTGTAGTTCCTTGCTTTTCATCATTTTAATTATTTCATGCCAATCCTTACTGGCCGGCAAAGTTTCTGTTGAGAAAACAACTAACAGTCTTACTGAAGCTCCTTTGTAGGTAACTAGATGCTTTTCTCATGCTGCTTTTAAGAGTCTCTATCATTAACATTTGGCATTTTAATTATGATGTGTCTTGGTGTGGGCCTCTTTAGGTTCATCGTGTTTGGGACTTTCTGTGCCTCCTGGGTTTGTATGTCTATTTCTTTTGCTAGATTAGGAAAGTTTTCTGTCATTGTTTCCTCAAATAGGTTTTCAATTTATTGCTCTCTTCTCCTTTGGTACTCCTATTATGCAAATGTAGGTACCCTTGATGTTGTCCCAGAGGCCCCTTAAACTATCTTCATTTTTTTGGAATTTTTTTTATTGCTATTTTGATTAGGTGTTTTCTGCTACCTTATCTTCTAAATTTCTTATTCCATCTTCTGCTT